>NC_052614.1:21329871-21436801 GCF_016545825.1 Eucalyptus grandis | reverse complement strand
AAGATGGAGTGCTACAATTGTGGCAAGATGGGTCACTTTGCTTGTGAATGCACTGAGCCGAAAAAGGTACCCTATTACTCCATTACTTTGAGTAATGCTTTTGTTTCTAGTCTTTGTAATGCTTGCTGAATCTCATCCAATGTGGACTGTAGACTCAGGAGCAACAGACCACGTAGCTAGAGACCGAAAAGCATTTGTGGAGTATCATCGGATACAGCCTGGAAGAAGATGTATATATGTTAGGAATAACTCAAGAGTTGAAGTGAAGAGTATGGGCACATGTAAATTAATCTTACGTGGTGGTCGAAACCTATTCTTACATGATGTCCTTTATGCTCCAGATATTCGACGAAACTGGGTCTCTGTAGTTGTTCTTCTTAGCTTAGGTTATGTATTGAATTTACATGGTGATTGTGTTGACATTTTTTACGGGATAATTTATTATGGTTCAGGTCATGTATCGAATGGTTTTATGGTGTTAGACATTGACTATGATCAGTACAATGTTAATATCGATGGTTGTTTTTCTTTAATTGCATCTTCTAGTAATGTTGAGATTGATGCAAGTACTTGGCATGCTAGATTATGTCACATTGGATTGCAAAGAATGTAAAGATTAGCTAGAGAAAGCCTTTTAGGATCACTCACTAATGTTAGTCTATTCGTATGTGAACATTGTCTAGTGGGAAAAGCAACTAGAAAACCATTAAGTAAAGGGACTAGAGTTGAATTTCCATTGCATCTCATACATTCTGACATTTGTGGTCCTTTGAATGTGAGGGCGAGGCATGGAGCCTCATATTTCATCACTTTCATAGATGACTTCACACGTTTCGATTATGTCTTTCTGATCTCCCATAAGTCAGAAGCATTAGACTGCTTTAGACGATATATAGTGATGGTAGAGAATCAGTTAAACAAAACAATAAAGGCATTGAGAACTGATTGTGGACGTGAGTATCTATCGAAGCAATTCAAGGCTCTTTGTGATGAAAAGGGAATTGTACGACAATTGACTATTCCTGGTACTCCACAACAAAATGGGGTAGTTGAGAGAAGGAATAGAACCCTATTGGAAATGGTTAGGTCTATGATGGTGCAAGCGAATTTACCTATCTCCTATTGGGGAGATGCATTATTGACTGCTGCCTATATACTTAACCGAGTGCCCTCAAAATTGGTTACTTCCACCCCTTATGAATTATGGACTGGTAGGAAACCAGACTTGAGTAGTCTACATCCATGGGGATGTGCAGCTTATATTCATGATTCTTCTCATAAATATGGAAAATTAGGTCATAGAGGAAAGAAATGTATCTTTATAAGATATTCTGAACACTCCAAAGGGTACGTGTTCCTAGGTGAACAAGCTGATGGAAGTGTGACCGAAATGGAGTCACGAGATGTTACGTTCTTGGAGAACGATTTTCCTAGTAGAGGTGAGATTGATAAGGACTTCCAATTAAATGAGATGGAAGATCCTGATAACACACTCACTGATGTTATAGTTCACCTCAACATGCAAGATCTAGTGGGAGTGTTGCATCGCCTAAAGAATTGAATTCAAGATAAATTCAATTGCGTAAAAGTAATCGTAAAAGTATTCCTTGTCGTCGTTTTGAGATTGAAGGGGAAGCATTTATGATTGCTCATAATGACGATGCCGAGCTTAAGATTGTTCAAAAGGCTCTCTCATCTTCTGATAAGGAAGAATGGAGAAAAGTTTTGGAAGATGAGATGGAGTCAATGAGGGCAAACCATGTCTGGGACTTGGTTGATCTACCACCTAATTGTAAGGCCATTAAAAGCAAATGGGTCTTCAAGATTAAGCGAAGGGCGGATGGATCCATTGAAAAGTATAAGGCTTGTCTTGTGGCGAAAGGTTATACTCAACAAGAGAGTATAGACTATGAGGAAACCTTTTCACCAGTTGTAAGGTTTGCTGTAATACGTCTTATTCTAGCTATCGTTACACATTTGGACCTTGAATTACATCGGATGGATGTAAAGACGGCATTTCTCAATGGAGAACTAGATGAGGAAATCTATATGAAACAGCCAATAGGTTTCGTAGCTAAAGGTCAAGAGTATAAAGTTTGCAAACTTTAGAGCTCAATATATGGCCTTAAGCAATCATCTAGACAGTGGTATCTTCGTTTTCATTGAGCCATAACCATTTTTGGTTTCACGATGATCGAGGAAGATCACTGTGTATATGTCAAGCGGTCCGAAGATAAATTTGTGATTTTATCATTTTATGTAAACGATATTTTATTGGCTGGAAATGACAAGGTTTTGGTTATCACCATAAAAGAATGGTTGTTCTCTAATTTTGAAATGAAGGACATGGGAGAAGCCGCTTATATATTAGGAGTTAAGATCGAAAGAGATCGATCAAGGAAACTCCTTACTTTATCACAAGAGTCTTATATTATGAAGATCCTTGAGCGTTTCAATATGCAGCATTGTAATCCCATTGATATCCCTGTCATGCAAAGTGAAGGCCTAAGTACTGAGATGTGTTCTAAGACTCAAGAATAAATCAAAGTGATGGAAACTGTTCTTTACTCTAGTGCAATCGGAAGTTTGATGTATGCTATGATGTGTACTCGACTCGACATATGTTATGCCTTGGGATTGGTGAGCTAATATCAATCAAATCCTAGTCAAGCACACTGGAAAGCAGTGAAGAGGATCCTGAGATACTTGAAGGGCACCATGGACTATCGACTTTGTTACCAAGGAAATGATTTACGCCTATTAGGCTATTCAGATGCCGATTGGGGTGGAGACTTGGATGAGCATAAATCGACTTCTGGATATGCGTTCTTGCTTAATGGAGGTGCGATTTCTTGGAATAGCAAGAAACAAACATGCACGGCCTTATCTACGATGGAGGTAGAATTTATTGCATGCTCTGCCGCAACGCAAGAAGCAGTATGACTAAAACGTTTCTTAGAAAATTTAGCCACTGTCACTAGGGTTTCAAGACCGGTGATAGTTTATTGCGATAGTCAAGTAGCCATTGCCTATGTGAAGGATCCAAAGTATCATGGAAGGACAAAGTACATTGACATAAAGAACAACTTCATAAGAGATATAATAGCGTAGAAATAAGTAATCCTACAATATATTTCAACCAATCAAATGGTTGCTGATCCATTTACGAAAGCTATTCCTAGAGGCATATTCTTGACCCATAGGATGTCATTAGGATTGCGTAGAATGTGATATCTGTTATTGTAGAGGATCATTGGTTTATGTATTTGTGGATAGATGTATTGTACTTGTTTGTTTATTAGTGATTTGATGTTTTATCAATAAGTAAAAATCCACTATGAGACTAGCACAAACACACACATATTATTGAAAAGTATTTTAGCAGGCAATGATTGGCCCACTCACACGAGCAATCGCCTCAAGTGCTTTAGATAGCACGTTGAGATGAGACGTTATGTACAAATAAACGCTGAGGAGCAAGTTTAGTATATAAAATGATATGTTGCCTTGATTGGAGTCAAGATGAGGTCTGTGATTTATTTATAATAAGACCGAACATGATAGTCCCATAATCATGTATGCCTGTGAGATGCTAGATGCGAGTACTTAATTGGGTGCTATAGAAAGCGAGTCGATTTAGCACTCGAGCTAAACATGAGTATGTGAGGAGCACGTGACTATGTTTAGGCTAAGATCCCTATAGTGGATATGTTTAATAAATGACACACTCTTATAGAAAGAGAAATCCATTATAGCATGTAATTCATACTACATGTGCATTGTATGACCAATAAGGGAAGATGAGTAAAATTATTCCTATTTACTCATCGTGTGAGCCTTTGAGGTAATTTATAATTTACCACAATTTTGTGCCCTATGTTACTTTTGACTATGTTCTCGAAGTGAAAGATCAATATTGCTACTTTAGCATGTTACCGGCGGTCATGAATAGATATGGCATTATGGGACGTGTCTAGGAAAGCAGTTGTTCTGAAATGGAGAGAGACATGAGTGCGAAGGAAGACTATTGTTGTTTTACGTCTATTACATGTATTTACTGGTCGACCAATTATATTGCCCTCTGTGGCTGCGGATATAATTGTAAATACATGGTGTTTTGAGAATAGTCAAGTATAGCCTTTAAGGGATAGGTATACTTGGATTGATGTAACAAAATATGTCTGGGGCATCGTGACACATCGATTGTTTATTTCTTTTCGGGGTTGTAGCCATTATGTCATCCCTAACTGGTGCATAATTTGAGCTCCCAAATGCAGGTGTACTCATTGGTCGCACAGCTTATTTGCCAGTATGAATTGTTTTGTAAAGTTGATGAATGTTGAATGCCTTATATTTTTGATAGAGCGCTATCAAGCCCATCATGTCCGAGTGAGAGATGTTGTACTTTAGCTGGTACGTCCATGATGGGGGTGTGATTGGATCGCACCGATTTGCCTTGATATGGTATGATGGAAGGACACCATTTGTAGGGGTGTCACGGAGTAGTATAAAAGCCTTTTGAAGACAACTGTTGGGGGTTGTTGCTGGCAGAACATACGCACCAAATTTCTCTCCCTTTCCATAAGAAAGAAGAAGGCATTCAATTTCAGTTTTACAAGAACAATCGGCATTTACGCTGTGGAAATCGGGTGCTTTTCTCGTGATCGCATCCAGACCAACATGAGGTAATATTGTTCGTGTTTCATCGGCAATTCAACGTTCATTCCAGGGCTAATTAAAGTTTGCGCATCGGATAAAGGTAAGTCGTCTTCTGCCGACTTGAATTCCAACAAGAGGAAAAGCAGAACCAGAACCGGATGAAGAAAATGGGAGTTGGCGGTAAAGAAAAGGAAAGAGAATGGAGGGGAGGGGAAATGCGTGAGGGAAGAAAGAACGTTGGGAAGAAAATGAGGAGGAGCAGAAGGGTGGCTGTTTGTGCGAGAGAGAGAGAGAGAGAGAGAGAGAGAGAGAGAGAGAGAGATAAGCCAATCCAAAGACTTTAGGGAAAATATCCTAAATTCTTCATCACATATGCCTCAAAACTCTTCTACTCTTATCCTTGGTCTCCCTAATATCTTCTTTAACTCTAATTTCTCAAAAATAAGGCTTTTTGGGTAGCAAATTTCAAATTTGCTTCCCCATTCAAATTTCATTTCCTTGTTCTTTTGTCCGAAAATCATTTTTCCGCAAAATTTCGAACTCATCGAAAATTTGACAAAAGATGAGACAACATCCAATAAATAAATTGTGACACCCTCGAAAGTTTGATTCCCGAAATCGAATTAAATTTCGTGGTTAAAATCGATCGAACGCGACTTTAGTACGACATAATCTATCGGGTAGCTTTTAGGAATTTTAGCGTGTTTGACCCGTGGTCGATAATTTTCAACCCACATTTGTGCATCTTCGAATCGTAGACGACCCTCGGTTGTCATGTAATCACGGGGGTTCAATTACGTATCTTGAATATAATATCAATAAAAAATCGGTTTATTGCCGTTCAACACGAATATCGTAATCATGCAGAACCACTCGCACTTCGATTACGTACTTCCATCGAATCCACTTCTATCCATTTGCTAATTGATTTATAATAGTGTGATATTGACCTTTGTCGATTATTATGGTTGAGTAGTCGATTTCTGATCGAATTTTCTAGTCTGTTGCGTTTATACCCCTTATCAGCCTCACCTAATAAATTAGTTAATCTGTGAGTGATTAGTTCTGAGTAAATAACCATAAGTGCGTCGATGAAATCGGCATTTCATATATTCGAAATAGGGGTCAAATTTCGAGACGTCACACGAAGTGAGAAAATCGAGGTTGTCAAGTATAAAACTCGACTCGTTGTCCAAGGATTTTCCCAGAGATTTGGGATTGATTATAATGAGACATATTCACTTGTAATGGATATGATTACATTTCATTTTCTCATTAGCCTAGTACTTTATAAAATATTGGAAATGCGTTTTATGGACGTTGTGACGGTAAATCTATGTGGCTAATTAAACTTTGATATTTATATGAAAATTCATAAGGGATTCAAAATGCCGATGCATACACTCCCCGTAATTTATTCTCAATAAAATTGCAAAGATTTTTATATGGGTTGAAGCATTCTGATCGCATGTGGTATTAACGCCTAAGTGAGTACCTAATTAAGGAAATGTACAAGAATGATCCTATCTGCCCATATGTGTTTATTAAGAAATCAGAAACCAGATTTGCTATTATAGTAGTTTATGTTGACGATATAAATTTAATTGGAACTCTAAAAGAGCTAGCTAAAATTGCTGAATATTTGAAAATGGAGTTTGAAGTTAAAGATTTGGGTAAAACCAAACTTTGTCTTGGTTTAGAGCTTGAGCATAAAGTAAATGGAATAATCGTCCATCAATTAGCATATATTGAAAGATTACTTAAACGCTTCAACATGGATAAGGCTTACCCATTGAGCACACATATGGTTGTAAGGTTTCTAGATCGTCAAAAGAATCCGTTTCTTCCTAAAGAATTTGATAAAGAAATACTTGGTCATGAAGTATCATATCTCAATGCAATTGGGGCTTTGTTCTACTTGGTACAATGTACAAGACCATATATCCCTTTTGCAGTAAATTTATTGGCACGTTTTAGTTTTGAGCTAACTCGGAGACACTAGAATATAGTTAAACATATTTTCCGTTATCTCTAGATTTGGGATTATATTATTCCAAGGATTCCACTACCTTTGGTTTAGTTGGATATGCTAATGCTGGATATAAATCTGATTCACATAAGACTCGCTCTCAAATTGGTTATTTATTTTGTTATAACGGCACCGTTATTTCTTGGCGTTCTAGGAAGCAATCGCTAGTAACTACATCCTTTAATCACTCTGAGATTATTGCTTTATATGAAGCTAGAAGAGAGTGTGTTTGGTTAAGATTCGTTATAACGCATATTTATAATTCTTATTGTTTAATACCGATTACAAATTCTCCCACTATAATTTGTGAAGATAATGCTGCTTGTGTTGCACAAGTTATGGGAGGATATATCAAAGGTGATAGGACCAAGCATATCTCACCGAAATTTTACTATACTCATGAATTCCAAGAAAGTCGACAAATTGATGTTAAACAGATTCGATCCATAAATAATCTGCAGATCTTTTTACCAAATCATTGCTAACGTCAACTTTTAAGAAATTAATATATGGCATTGGTATGCGGCAAGTTCACAAGATACAAGATTGATTAGCCCCAACAATGGCTATATGACTTAATTGAGGGGGAGATATTATAAACTATGCATTGTACAATTTTTTCTTGGGGAGATATTATAAACTATGCATTGTACAATTTTTTCTTTCTATCCTGTTTTTTCTCACAAGGTTTTTCCGGCTTAAAGTTTTTAACGAGGCAATTAATGCATCCATAAAAGGGAGAGATCATAAAATTTGTGCTCTGTACTCTTTTTCCCTTTTGTCTGGTTTTTGTCTTACTGGGTTTTTCCGGCTTAAGGTTTGTAATGATGCAGTATCATTCAATACACATTCGTAATATAATTAATACAATGAATATTCAAGGGGGAGTGTTATGAAATACATAAATGAATATTCATTATGTCCATCTTATCTAATGTACTTATTATGGTACATTTGTATCCTACATTCTAAGTATATCTCCCTATTCAATGAAAGTTCATCTCCCTATCCACTATATGTATCATTCAATATATTGATATTAATGATAAGTGCATCATTGTTTTCTTATAAATATGAGCTTAGTTTTTGTTATAGATATAAGGTAATATAAGGAAAATAAATTTTTCTCTTTTGACTTTCTCTACGATATTTGGTGTTTGGCTTTCTCTACTAAATCTCTTTATTCTCTTTATTACATATTTGCAACGCAATATTTTACAATATAAAAGAGATTATTGCAATTTTTGCATGAACAGTGCCATATTTATTAAAATCAGTTCACGAAATTCAAATGTTACATGATCTTACAGACTAGAAAAGGGACTTAAATAGGTGGCTCTTGCTCGACTTCCGATAAGAGTTTGCCGAATCATTCAAAATGGCAACTTTGTAAATCGATCTTAGCATATCAACTATTGTTATATACCCATGCTCAAGAACCAAATTAGATGAGAATAGAAATTGTATAACCAAGAATTACGGACTGACAACCAGGTTGTCACCATCATATGTTGAAGGCACGATAGCCCAAAAAAAGGAAAAGAAAGGGTGGAAAATTGCTCCATGACCTTTCCGTTACGATGAGTTGGAAATTTTTTGGGCCAAACATCACTAGTAAAAGTCCACAAAGACCATGACTTCTCAGGAACCAGTATAACGAGTACTGATGCACCAATCAATAGGCATGAAACCCTAATAGATCTTGAGTTCTTGAGTCGGTACATGTCCATTCTACCACGTGATGGTCGTAGAATCAACGTGCGAGACCTTGAAGGCCTTGACTTCTTGACCATTGAAGTGCGTACTCGACAAGGACCTTGACTTGTTCATGGATATGTACAAGATCCATCCATACATGCATCTGGTTTAATTTCTTCTTCTTCTTTTTCTCTTTTTTTTTTTTGGCTAGTATGCTGATTCAAGTTCTGATTGATTCGTAAATCACCAAATTTAGAGATTCACATGAGCAAAATATTCTTGGTGACGGAAACGATGAAAATGTTTCAAAGGTGCTCATTGTAGGGGACCATGCACAGAGGGTGGAAGAAGGGCAATTGTCAACTTAAAATGCAGTGCAAGAAAGGATTTGATTGCACAACCACAAGACCCCCATCATTTTTCTCTCTTTATTATGTGTATTTATGTTATTTTCTTTGGCCAAAAAATGAATATTGTTGCTACCAACATTCAATTTGGTTAATCTTAACCACCAAAAGAAGCATGCCTCATGTCTAGGTGACAGCGTTGGTACCGTTGTCCCACAGAAGCTAACACTTTCTCGTTGCTAAATAGTGTCCTTATTACACAAATCTTTTAAGAGGATAACAAAGACTATTACAATTTCAATGCACTGAACTTTTTCACAGTATGTGTAACGAATGCTCTGGGAGGTGAGAATTTCTTATTAATAAAATATACTAAGCAAGTGTGTTGAGAGAAGTCGTGAACATGATAAGACACAAAAGACAATGCTAGTGGGGTCAACATAAGATAAGTGTAAATATTACCCCACTTGGTGAAAGTGCAGTGAAAATGAAATCTTTAAAATATTTAGGACCAAATGGTACAAGTAAAAGGTTTAAGATTGAATTAACCACTGTACAATAGATGTAGGGTTTTTTGGACAATTTTCGCCTTTCTTATGCCCTTTTTCTCTTTTGTATTTGGTGAAGTTGATTCGATTTTTGTATGCTTTTGGATTCGGTTGTGAGAGTTAAAGAAAGCATTTCTACTTCTTGGCATGCATGAGATATTCTTAAAGAAATTATATTTTAAAAATGCACGCATATGGAACAAATATGGAAAATTATCAAAAAAGTCCTAAATTTATTGCACACTAATTTAGTTCTAAATTTTTCAATTTTGTCAATTAAATCCTAATTTTTTTCACGTTTTGCCAATTGAGTCTATCTAGTTAGCGTGGCATGGTCAACATGGATGCCTGCTGTCTATGTGGCACAACTAATATTAATGTGGACAATTCTTAATATTATTTTTAATATTTTTAATATTTTTTCTCATTTCCTTTTTTTTATTTGTCATTTTAACCTTTTTCCCTCCACTTTGGCCACCATTGGGCATGATTGCCAGAGGTTGCCGACCTTAGACGAGGGCAGCGCTCACCAAATCAGGGGAGGATAACGGTTGTCCTCAGTGGCCCAGGCAAGGGCTACCCACCTCGGCCATGTGAGGGAGACCCTGACTAGGGGCCAATGAGTGCAGCCCTTCCTAGCCCCCCCTCCCTCTCCAACCAAGGCAACCCTTGCCTGAGGCCGGCGACTTTCACTAGTCATTGACAAGGTGTAACGATGGCTAGTGGAAAGAAAAAGGAAAAATAAAGAAGAAAAATAAAAGAAAAAAATGAAAATAAGAGAAAAAGAAAAAAAAGAAGAAAAGAAGGAAAGAGAAAAAAAAAGGAAAAACGTTTAGGAATAAATATTAGTATCTTATTAAAAATTGTCTATGTCATAGCCGGTTGTGCCATGTAAAATTGCCGACGTCCATGTTAGTGATTTTTGGCAAAAATTGGTCAAATGGATTTAATTGGCAAAACATAAAAATATTTAGGACTCAATTGATATAATTAGAAATTTATGACTAAATTGGTAAAAGTGTAATAGGTTTAGGATTTTTAGGATAATTTTCACGGACCAAAGGCCAAAGTTCTTCGTCGTTATTAAGTTCTTCATCGTTAGAAGATGAACTCCGTCTATCTTGATTGGGATACTATGGCTCGTGACATCGTTATCGACTCGACTTGGAGTAGTACAAAGGCCAAGTTTCTTCTTCGTGCGTGTGGGAAGGGTTTGAACTATTAGACCATTAATGACAATTGATAGAAACAATCTTGGCTGGGTTAAAATAGGACTCGGTTAATGAAGTCTTTGAAGGACCTGTTCAATCATGAAAGTGAAAGTGCTAGTATGAACACCTAGAGAGGGGGTGAATAGGTGTGAATAAAATTTTTTGTAAAGAATAGTAGAAATATTTTTCTTCTGAAACCGAGTCTGAATAATAACAGAATTTTGAAACTGAGTTTGAAAAATAACAGATTTTGAACGAGTACAGACTTTAGCAGTTAAATAGAACTACGAATAAAATAAAGGAGTTCATGGATGAGAATAAGAACACAAGGTTTATAGTGGTTTGGCTTAGACCAAGCTTACGTCCACTCTCCCACGCTAACAGCCTTCTTGTTGGATTCCACTATGCAATCAACAAGAGATTACAACTTTGAGTGCAAACACTTAGTAGTAGATCACACTATCTCACTAAGTCACTCTTTTGGTATTTCTCTCACGATCACAAATGTTTAAGCTCACAAGAGACAAGTGTATGATCGAAGTTTGCTCAGACTTTGGAATTATAAATTCTACGTTCCATCTCTTATTTGCTCATCGGTCCTTGATCTCCTTAAATACTCATCAACTTCCAAACTAACCATTGGACAATATCTCAGAGAATTGTTTTCCAATATACCCATTGGACAGATCTGTATCTAGAAGATTTGGTAACCGTTGAGTGAAAAAAGTAGAATCCCAAATTGATTATGATTGCCTATACAAATAGAATCTTGGTTTCCATAAGTAGAGCTTCTTCGTATAGAAAGTTCTTATCTTCAAGATCCAATTGTCAATCAAATCAATCTTGATGTAGAATCCAAACCAGATCACTAGCCGTTACATGATTGTGGCTTGTGTTACGTTCTATCGAGTTGTCTCGTTCTAAATGTAAAGTTTGAGAGTGTTCTGTCTAAAATAGAGTTTGAGTGCAATAGACTTTACAATCTAAGTCTGAATGTAATAGACTTTACAATCTGAGTCGGAACATATTCTACTTCTGAATATATTCAGCCTTAAGGTCTGGACACGGTCTGAATAAGTTCAGCTTCGGCATAGAGTCTGTCTTATGGTTCTTCATTCACATTCAATCTGGAATTTATCAGAGTGGGTAGACTTCTGATGTAGAACAGACTTTGACACTAAAGTCTGGCAGTCTTCGGACTTTGACACAGAAGTCTGGAAATCTTCCGAATATACTTTGGACATGTGTTACGTTCAGTCTTCTGGCCGTCCTCAGACTTTGACAATATCTTTGATTCGTTCTATCATCTGCATAGTCTATTACTCAACCATCAAACATGTTAGTAGCTTTTGATTTATTTTGTCATCTTCAAAACATCATAAGGGATTTTCCTAACAGAAAGATCATTAAAAGAGTAAGAAAGTAATCTAGATGAAATGTTGAATGTAGAACAAAACATTGGATGTAGAATAAAGGGCTAATCATCCTGACACTGAACTATTTAATAGTTCGAATTACGTATATATAGTTCCGTTCACTAACCATGTCTATTCTACAAACGATTTTGAAATAGCATGAAGGGATAAGTTTCACGTTATTTAAGTGTCTTCCCATGGCAGCCTAGGAATCGCCATTGCTATCACAAAACGTAGGATTCCGAGTTTATGAAAATTTACCTCACAACATATATTTTTTATGCCATATATTCATTATGATTGACGAGTTACAAGTAATATATCTTATTTCATCTCAGCTATTAATTAATGTCCTTTCCAAATTATTTTTTCTCGTAAACATTGGTAGGCTGCATCTGCATTAATCTTAGTAGGAGCTTGCCTTAAGGAACCATGCTCATTAGTCCTTATCAATGTTTTCAGCATATATCCCTTGCTGCTTTCAACTTCTTTTTAGAATGCACTTATCAAATTTAATCAGGTTTTTAAAACAGATTGATTATTTAAATTATATTCACAAATCTTTTCCAGCTCGAGACACAGCTCGATCGACAATTATATAAACTTCAGTCTGAATACATACTACATGAACGATTTTTAGATAGGAGAAAGTCAAACAGGATGCGTCTAACTTGATTCTTTTTGGCTGCAGAAAGTATTCATACACAACAGAGAGTCTATAATCAAGAAAGTGGAGAAGACAACGTGTCAAAATTGCTTATTCAATTATTTCCGTATTTGTATATATAGCCTTCTGCAGTCACACCTTCTCATGTTCATGTTCAAGAAGATGCCGTCCATGAACTTGCCTTATTCACAGCTCCTCCTCATTCCAGCAATTTGTCTGCTCCTCCTTTTTGTCTTTCTGTATTGCTCTCCGTTTAACGGAAATCATGATATTCCTGTTTCCAATCTGTCTTTTTCTTCCAACAGCCACACCATAAGACCATCATCGTTTGCAGTTAACAGGCTTCTCTCGACCTCCATGTACAAAAGCAGATCTAGACATAACACCATCAAAGTGAGTATTGTCATGTGTATCAGTGTGTTAATTACTTCGTATTACCAAGTTACAACGTCTATTGTGGTGTTTGTGGGTTAACGAGGGAAGTTTTTCCGGTGCCTGTAGAAGAAGAGTAGTTTAGAAAGAATCGAAGATGATTTGGCTCAAGCCCGTGCAGCAATTCGGAAAGCCATTCAGTCCCAAAGCTACACTTCTGATAAGGAAGAGACGTTCATACCCAGAGGAAATGTGTATAGAAACCCCTACGCTTTTTATCAGTTAAGTCCTCCTTTGAGTTCACTTAAAGTTCAGAGTTTCTTTTTTTCACAAGGTTTGTGTTAATATCAATCTTGGTAGGTTTGTGTTCAGTGCAAGCATGCGTGTTTTTGTAAAGCGCCATGGAATCAAAATTTAGAATACCTAACGTTAATTTGACTCGAGATTGTGCACATTATAGTTTACTGATTCTAAAACAAGAGTCCTATTTCTTTCTTCCCCGTTTTTTGGACTTGATTTCGGGCAGGAGCCACATGGAGATGATGAAGAGATTCAAGATATGGACGTACAGAGAAGGCGACCATCCTTTGGTACATTACGGGCCGGTGAACGTCCTATATGCCACTAAAGGACAGTTCATCGACGAGGAGGAGGACAAGCGGAACCCATTCAGGGCACACCATCCTGACAAGGCACATGCCTTCTTCCTTCCTTTCAGTGTGACCAACGTCGTCAACTATGTGTACGAACTGATCCTCTCCATCCACGACTATAGGCGGGATAGATTACAGAGGTTCGTGTGTGATTACTGATGGAAGAACAGTAACAATTCGAACAATATCGAATTAACGCACCGGAATAAAATAATCTCCAATTTTTACCAAACAGATAAAAATAAAATAATTTCCCTTCTTGTGTAAACTTAATAGGAATCGATATGGTAAAGTAAAAAAAATACCAATCACACGAACACAAGACGATTTTTTACGTGGAAAACCTCCTCGATGTGAGGAGATCAAAAAACACGGGACCGGAGTCCACCTGAAATTCTTCACTATCAACAAAATTGTTCTTCTCTAGCAAATACTAGAGGTACATAGCAGCAAAGACCTCAAGAACATAATTCTTAGCAATACACAGGAATTTCACAAGAGATCAAGAATAAATTTGACCAAAAACGCAGGTTTTGATCAATCCACAAAAAACTTGATGTAGGGAGTTTCAAATGAAAATCAAACCGTTCAGATTCGATGAAATTGAGCCAGGAACATGCTGACAAAATTTCAGCCGAATCGGACCACGAATCGACCTCCGACGCCAACTTGATGTAAATCGGATTTTGCCCCAAATCTCAGATTTTCTACTTTCTCTTTTTCTCTTGTTACTATTTTCTTTTGGGCTATCACTTTATATAGATAGTGAGAAACCATATTTTCTCATATAACTTATCATATGGGCTCAAGCCCCTTTTGGGCTTGCAACTTATTAGGCCTCCTCCACATAGGAGTGAACCTAGTTAACAAATCCCCCCTCACGACAATGTGGAGGGATTCACCATCCCTACTATCAATTGACAATGTTTAAGCTTTTCTCTTGGTAGGGTCTTCGTCATCATATCAGAGCCATTATGATCCGTATGAATTTTCTCAAGTTCCACAACTTTTCATCTATAACATCTCTTATCCAATGATATCTAACATTAATATGTTTCAATCTAGAATGAAAAGATGAACTCTTACCAAGATGAATTGCGCTTTGATTATCACAAAATAGCACATACCTCTTTTGCTTGAACCCAAGTTCTTCTAAGAACTTCATCCATAGCATCTCTTTACCGGCTTCAGTGGCTGCAATAAATTCAGCTTCGGTTGTGGAAAGTGCAACACACTTCTGCAATCTTGACTTCCATGACACAGCTCCACCCGCAAAAGAAATCAAATAACCAGAAATAGATTTACGAGTATCAATATCTCCTGCCAAGTCGGAATCTGTGTATCCAACTAACTCAACTTTCCCGGTCCCGAAACTGAGTTTCAAATTTAAAGTTCCCCGAAGATACTGTGAAAGCTAGTATGAGCACCTAGAGGGGGTGAATAGGTGCAGAAACAATTTTGCGAGATATGTGCAGTGCAAATCAACAATAGATTATGAAAAAGGAAATTCTCAAAACGAATTACGATCAAAGTAAAAGAGTGTAGAGAAGAGAATATGAACATAGAGATTATAGTGGTTCGGCTTAATCCAAGCCTACGTCCACT
Source organism: Eucalyptus grandis (assembly GCF_016545825.1). Lineage (NCBI taxonomy): Eukaryota > Viridiplantae > Streptophyta > Magnoliopsida > Myrtales > Myrtaceae > Eucalyptus > Eucalyptus grandis. The sequence continues at coordinate 21,421,597 of NC_052614.1, read as the reverse complement.
CTTCCGCACCGACCCATTTGGCTGGATTTCACTATGAACAAAAGAGTTGTTGAGTTAGGCTCTTCCTTGAATCCACGGTGTAGAGACTCTACTACACTTCCTCAAGGTCTTTCAATGATATAGACTCTCTTTTGCGTACAAGATTTCGCTCAGTAGTTTAATTGACTAAGAACAAGGAGCTTCAGACTTTGGAATTCTTCTATCGCACACACTCTTGAACAACTGGAACGTCTTCCTTATATACTCCTTTATGCTATCATACCCGTTGGCACTTACCAAAGGAATTCTTCCAATCTACCCGTCGGACAGAATCAATTAGGAAGATCTTCGAGCTATTTAAGGAACATGACGATAGCCCATCAATCATGCTCGCCCATACAATCAGGATCTTGGTTTCCATAAGTAGAACCTTCCAAGTATACTTCGCCAATCAACGAATCCACGATTCCCAAATCAATCTTGATCAAAATCAAGGATTCCGACATGCTATATCCAACCAGAAGATCTACTCCAGTCGATAAAGTCAAATCCTTGACGAAACATCCAGTTCTGGATAAGTCTTCTTGACGGTCTAGAAGCGTCAACGAGGATAGACTTTGAGTCTTGAGTTTGGCAGTCCGGAGGTCTTCGGACTTTGATGGAAGAGTCCGCAAGTCTTGATTAGGCGATGAAAATGTTTTGTAGCTTCAAAACACTCAAGGAAGTTTTCTCCAACAATCTCCCCCTTTTTGATGGTGACAAAACTTTCCTGAGATTTGGATAACTTTGACCGCAAAACATTACTCAAGCAAATATGGATATCTCATAAAGATAAATGGCTTAGTAATAACATTAGAATCTGCATCCACAGAAAGTAGGTTAGTTTTATGAACAAGGCCATGAGATATTCAATAATACTTAAGATAAATAGATGTTCAAACAGTCAATTCCAAATCCAGTCCAAATCCAAACAGCCAAACACAAACATCAAGTCAATCAAAAAAGTTTTAAATCCAAAAATCTGCATATCTCTCCCCCTTTTTTGTCATCATTAAAAAGATAGAGATGAAAAGAGAATGAAATTAAGATGGCTTGGGAACACGGACAAGCTGGAAATCTCCCATTGGAGAACAATGCCTTCCAGCCTTTTTAAGTCCTCCTTTAGTTGCGCTACTTCTTCACCCTTAGCATTTGCCTGAACTTGAAGAGCAAGGGCTTGGAGTTGATCATACAAAGAAACTGAGGAAGCTTGTCTTGCATTATGCATATTCTGAAGTTCGCATCCTAGAGCATAGATTTGACCTTTCATCTCCAAAAGAATATCAATAATTCTGCGAAAGTCTGCTGAATTATCAGTTTGAGTACTTGCTTCTGCACGATCAGACGGTGTATCAGCATTGTCACGCAGATTGGGCGATGAAACATTGTGTCCCTCCTCAGGAAATTGTGAGGCATAGATGTCCTCTGGATCTGCTGGAGAGCGACTTACTCCTTCACTGGTGGCAGGGATTGAGGATGTTCCTCTTTTCTCAGGATCTCCCCCCGTTTCCATGCCTTTAGGTGGAGAAGAGTGTTCTTCATGTTCTTTTTCTACTCTCTCCTCCTCCTCCTCTTCTTCTTCTTCTTCTTCTTCAATTCTTTCCTCCTCTGCATCTCTCTCCTCTGCTTCTTTCTCAAAATCTTCACTATCTCCAGTCCTCTATTCTGCTTCAGCCGAGTCTTTTTCCTGTCTCTCATTTGATTCTGGTGCAGAACGACTCAAGTTCTTCAAAGCCATTGCAGAAATGGTAATGTCATCCTCATCCTCTTCATCCTCAATGATGAGAGCTCTTCTTTTCTTGGATGGAGCAACCATGGGCTCCTTCCATTTCCTTTTTGTAGCCGAAGATATTTGATGAGTCTTAACAGGGGTTTTCTCCTTGAACTTCTCCAACTCCTTGTTGAGTTCCTTCAGATGCATTTTAGAGACCATTTTCAGTCCCACCACCATTTGATCGCACACTCGATCGCAAAGAATTTGTGGAGGCTGAATATTCAAGTGTCTGAATAACTTGGTCACAAGAGCTGGATAAGGAAGTTGACCCTTGTCCTTCACCACTGCCCTGTACATGTGGAACATAATAGTGTGTGAAAGAGAGAATTTTTTCCCAGCATTGATGGCATACATCAACTTTGCCTCGAGTTTGAAACATCGGTCTTTGAAGTAGATTTGGTCGAGGCAGTTAATCACAATCTTGTGAAGCAGAATGTTGGTTGCATTCATCCTCAAATAGGAAATCTTGTCTTCCGTTCTTCGATTCTTAACAAGTTCCAATGTTGCACGAGCAATAGACACACTGATAGGTTGATATCTCCCTCTTTCAACCCCAATCACATCAGCCAATGTATTCATGTCAACAACATGGTCCGATCTTGAACACTAAAAGAGAATCTATTCGCATCCAAGAAACTAAGATTCGAATAGAAATAAGCAGTAAGTTCAGCATAGGCTTCTGTAGATTTAGAACAAAACCGTTCGAGTTGAAGAAGGCTGAATTTCTCCTGCAGATTGGCATTCACAGAGTCAAGAAAATCAAAATCCATACTTCTAGGGTTTATCACCCCACGCTTCAGCAACTTAGAGTACGATTTGCTTGTGGTCATCCGATCTAAACAAGTCTGTCCTTTTGCTTCGGATTTTTACCGCAACACCCATTCTCGGTTTTAAAGCGACTATACATCCTATCATCGTCATTCCCATCCGGCGACTCAACCCTCCAACACGTGGATCGGTTGGGATATTTGCGAATGCCTCTTCCGCCGATCCAGCAGGGGCAATTCCCAAACGTTCCATCGTGCGTAGAAAATAGGTTTCATTTCGATACCCTTTTTCTTTCAAAAATTCGTCAATGTAGTTCAAAGGAGTACCACCCCTCTTCAAAGCATGGTAAAGCTTATAAGTAAAGCCAGGCTTAAGAGTTATTACGGGTTCTGCGTCTTCGATGATTTCTTCCTCTTCTTGATGTGCAACATTCTGAGGTCTAGATGGAGGAGATGGACGCTGCTGAGAATGTTGTGGGCTCTGTTGTTGATTAGGAGATTCCTCTTCCTCGGTAAGATCAAAGTGCGTAGGCCCCTCACGCATCTCTTTTGTGGTCCTTTGTTCGCGATCCTCGAAGACTTTCTTTGAGAAGACATTTTCACGGTATTGGAGGGATTCCAAGCTTGTTTTCCCAAGAAAGATGACAACTTTTCGAAGATTAAACAAGAGAAGAAGATAGAAATGGAAGATCTGTGCTCTCTTAGGGTTTTTGTGAGTAAAATGAAGAAGAACCGACGATATATAAGACAATCGAAGAGATGCATACGGAACGTCGTAAAAGGAAATATAAAGATGCCATTTAAAAAATAACTGCATTTTCAAAAATTAGATAACTGTCATTTTAAAAATTTCTTTTTGAAAAGGAAAGATTACAATAATCACGGAAATTAAAAATAGCAACAATCAATTACGGATATATGATCGTACCTTTTCGAGATTTGATCTAAGAGAAAATAAAATATCTTACAGTAAAAAATCTTGATCATCCGAGTCTGAGAGTCTTTAGACTTTCAGTCCTGGGTCTGAACTTCCTCAGACTTTAAGATATTGAGTCTGGAACGAATAGCTTCAAATTGATTTTTCTCCAAAGGCTTTGTAAATATATCCGCCAGTTGATTCTTTGAGTCAATAAACTGAATCGAAACTTCTCCATTTTGAACATGATCTCTAATGAAGTGATGTCGAATCTCTATATGTTTTGCTCTTGAGTGAAGAATCGGATTCTGATGAGATTGATTGCGCTGGTGTTGTCACATTTGATTTCGGTGCATGAATCTTCAATTCCAAAGTCTCTTAACCTGTTGTTTTATCCACAGAATTTGTGAACAACAACTTCCAAGAGCTACATATTCTCGCCTGTAGAAAGAGCTATTGTACTTTGCTTCATTGAAAACCAAGACACCGTCCCTGCTTCCAAGTAGTTGACGGGTGCCCGATGTGCTCTTTCTATCAACTCTGCATCCGGCTAGGTCTGCGTCTGAGTATTCAAGAAGAGTAAAGTCTCCTTCTTTAGGATACCCGAGACCCAAAGTTGAAGATGAGGCAATGTATTTGATAATACGTTTTGCAGCACTTAAATGAGATTCTCTCGGGTCCGATCGAAACCCGGCACAAATGCAAACACTAAACAAAATATCGGGTCTAGAAAGAAGGTAAAGAAGTGAACCAATGATGCTCCTGTATAGCTTCTGGTCGACTTTCTTTCCTCCTTCATCTTTGTCCAACTTCAAGGAATTTGACATTGGTTGTGGCATCCCAAAATTCATAATGACCTCTAGTTACATTAAAGTCTATGAATAGGTGATGGAAGTATCATCAAGTTATGGCCATTTAATCCATAATTTGCAATAAGATTTATGACCAAGCTTTTAATGGATAATTATGTGAGAGAAAAGAAAATTCTATCATTGGCCATGTGTATTATAAATTGGAATTTATGGATTTGTGACTACAAGTTTTATGGCCTTATTACTTTTGCAAGTTAGGTATTTATTTAAGTGAAAAATGTTAATAGATTATTAAAAGGTTAGTGGGCCGAAATTCTAAGGCCAAGCATTGTAAAGGATGATTGTTTGGATGGAGGTGTGTCTTCAAGTGACCCAAGGAATCATTAAAGTGCAAATTGATATAGAAAATCTTATTCTTGGTGGTGCACTTTATAAGTAGAATTTTATTGATTTAAATTTATAGAGTTTTGTGGGCTTATAAGTTGAAATTAGGTGTTTATTTAGTTTGGGATTTAAAGGAATAGGAATAGGAGGGGGTGGGCTGATTTTAGGGCCCAAAGCCCATCCAACCATCCCACACCAGCCCCCTATTCGACCAGCCCATTGCTGGCCCAAGCCCAGCCGAAGATGGAGGCCCATCTTGCATGAAGGAGGAGCCACATGGCCTCCAAGTGTCTTCAACAAAGAAGACACTTGTCTCCTTCTTAGGGACAAGTGTCCCCCATGCAAAATAAGAATACATGCAATATATGTCCAACTAAAAGGGAAGAGGAAGAGAGAGAATGGCTGGTTGAGAGCCACCGTCCAAGTCAAAGGGAGATAGCGAGTTGCGCGAGAGAGAGTGAGGTCAAGAGAGGAGGAGCTCGCTCGTCACCGCCTGCACGCCGTCAGTCCGTCGCCGGTGTGCCGTTCGTGCGCCGCTGTCCGCTTGGTCTTTGAGGCAAGTTGGGATTGATTTCCACTCTTGCATGTGTGTCTTGCATGTGTGGCTGAGTTCTTGGATGTTTAGAGGCTAGAAATCGAAGTGAATGAGGTTTGTTCTTGGAGATGCTTGCTGTTTTCGTATGAACCGCCTGAACCAGAATCTTGTGAGAGTTTGCATGCATGTTTTGAGTTCGATTTTAACCTTGATTGCTTCATGAAAGTTGTAGTAAGCATCTTAAAATACAACATACTAACATTTGGGACAAAATGATGGAGATTTAAGGGGTCAAACCCTCATCCTACAAAGACACTAGATCTGGAACGATTTTGCTGACCTTTTGGTAGATCTGTGGTTGCATGTTGCTTTTTATCAAGAATCTCTCTTCTACTTCTTCATGAAACTTGTAGAGAACATCTTAAAGACCAACATACTCAAATTTGAAGTAAAATGAACAAGTGTAGCCTAGTGAATCAACTTACTCTTGAAGACGGTAAATCTGGAGACGCGGTACAGGACACCCGATTTCATGGACCCATATGATGACTATACTCTGGAAATTTGACCTAGATCCCTTATGAAAGTTGTAGGGAACCTCTTGAAGTAAAACATATCCAAATTTCAGAGGAAACGAAGAAGAATAAGTGGGTGAAAACTCGATATTTCGGAGATACCTACACTGGACGTTTCGGTACTAGAACCAGAAGCTTCGTATGACTATAGAAAATTAACTAAAACGAATCTGGACTAGAAGTCTTCATGAAAAAACTACATTAGTGTCTTAAATATAACCTGGTAAAATTTCATAATTTTCAGAGGTCATTCGGGTATTTTAATCAAATTATTTCGAGAACTGCACATTCTGTTTCTATCCGAAATTGTATGCTGTGTTGGTGTAAATCATATCTTTTGTGTGGAACTCTATTGGGCATGTATTTCTCATGAAATTATTATCTTGTTGTCTTGCCTATCACATGCCTTGATTTCATGATTTTTGAGAAGCATATGGATATTTAATTTAAGTATTTTCAAAAATGGTACATGCTGGAATTTTGAAAAAGGCATGAAATATGGACCATTTTAAATTGCATGGACCTCATGAAGTGTATTGTTATGGATGATGGTGTCTTGCTGCATGTACGATAATGATTTGAGATGCATGTATGAATTCAATGATGAATATGATCTTGGTTGCCATCACATCGCATGCCATGTTGAAATTGAGCCATAATTGTGAATGTGAAATTGAAAATGAGATGTATAAGAACATGCATCGTGGTGATGATGATACCGTCGGAGGTGTGAGCCGATGATGCCCCGGGAGTCGGGATGCCCAAAGGTTCGAATGAGTCGATGCCCTTTGGATGCCTGGTTGTATTATGAATACATGCCCAGAGGTTTTCCCCGGGAGTGTCGGGATGCTCGGTTGTATTATGATACATGCCCGGAGGGTGAGGGATTGTATCATGATGCATGCCCGGAGGGTAGGGGTAACCATTTTCATGGCGAGCCCCGGAGATTCCTCGTGATGCCAGGTGGGATGCGAGATGTCCAGAGGTTCGAATGAGTCGATGCCCTTTGGATGCCCGGTTGTATTTTGAATACATGCCCGGAGGTTCCTCGTGATGCCAGTTGGGATACGAGATGTCCGGAATGTGGGGGTGCCGAATGCCCGGTTGTATCTTGGATACATGCCCGGAGGTTCCTCGCAATGCTAGGATTGGGCGAGAGTGATGAATGTGGGATGCAAACATTGGTCCCGGGAAAGAGAAATGTGGCGGTCCAAAAAAATGAAATTGAAATTGAATTTATGCATGATGATATATGCATGACGATGAGATGTGCATGGATACATGGTAATGATGATAGTACATGTGATATGATGATATGATGATGATGTTACATGCATGGATGCATGGTAATGATGATGGTACATGTGATATGATGATATGATGATGATGTTACATGCATGGATGCATGGTAATTATGATGGTACATGTGATATGATGATATGATGATGATGTTACATGCATGGATGCATGGTAATGATGATGGTACATGTGATATGGTGATATGATGATGATGTTACATGCATGGATGCATGGTAATGATGATGGTACATGTGATATGGTGATATGATGATGATGTTATACGCATGGATGCATGGTAAGGATGATGCCATATGTGACATGATGATGGTAAGTGTATGATATGATGGTGATGTCTATATGATGATGATGATGCACATGAGGTATGATGACATGTGCATGATGCCATGGTATGTTGTGCATGGATGCTTGTATGACATGTGATGCTATGATTGTGATGATTGCATGGCATGATGTATTGAGTGGTTTATTGGTCTTTTATATTTGAGTGGTTGTACTCACCCCTTTTGAGGAATAACATTTGACTAGATAAGATACTCACGCCACTTGCTACCAGTAGATGAATCAAGTGGTTGGATATGATTGCGAGGAGGAGGATAGTAAAGGGAGGAACTTTTGGACGCCGACACTGATCGATGGACTTTAAGTATTCGACTATTGGAGAAGATGTCGGTCATATTTTGAAGTATAGCCGAGTATAGAAACATTGGCATTTCGATGTACCGACTAAAGATGTCCGTCTGCTTTATGTAAATAAACGTGTTCGGCTTTAACTTATATAAGATGTTTAGTAGGTGTGCATCGTTTTCTGAATATAGGGAAGGGAGTTGTTGGATGTGCTTCCATATATAAATTGCGCAAAGGACTGATCTAAAAGATGTAAACCCCCAGGTTGTATGGACCTACTGCAATTGAAATGGTATCAGAGTGACATGTTATTAGGAAAAGTGAATGGTAAGCGAACTGTGGCGACCCTAATCGGATCGGGGGCCGTCGTGGGGGTTCCACATTGGTACATCAGTCTTTTTGCAATTCTCCAGTCCAAACTTTTTGACAAGATCTTTAGCATACTTTTCTTGATGAATAAAGGTTTCTCCCTTCAGTTGTTTTACTTGGAGCCCAAGAAAGAAGGTTAGTTCACCCATCATGCTCATTTCAAATTCATCCTGCATAGACTTAGAGAATTTCTTGCACAGACTTTTATTAGAAGATCCAAGAATAATATCATCAACATAAATTTGAACAAGTAGAAAACTTTTGTTTTCTCTTTTGATAAACAATGTAGTATCTACATTACCTTTGACAAAGCCATTTTGGATTAAAAACTTACTTAGTCTATCGTACCAAGCTTGAGGTGCTTGCTTTAGACCATATAGGGCTTTTTCGGTCGAAAGCAGTCGGTTTCCTTGGGTCTTCAAAGCGGGTGGTTGTTCCACATAGACTTCCTCTTGGATAAATCCATTTAGGAAAGCACTTTTGACGTCCATTTGGAATAACCTGAAATTTTTATGACAAGCAAAAAGCAAGTAGTAATCTAATTGCTTTTAACCTTGCTACTGGTACGTAAGTCTCATCATAGTCTATCCCTTCTTCTTGCGTATATCCCTTGGCCACGAGTCTTGCTTTGTTTCTTACAACCTTTCCTTTCTCATTCATCTTGTTTCTGAAAACCCATTTAGCTCCAATGATGGATTTTCCTTTCGGTTTAGGAGTCAATTCCCAGACATCATTGATCTTGAATTGCCTGAGTTCTTCTTGCATGGCTTCAATCCAGCTTTCATCAGTTAGAGCTTCTTCTATACTTTTGGGTTCTTTTTCAAAAATAAGAGCCACAGCACTAGACTCTTCGCGCCTTTTGGATCTTGTGCGAATTCCTTCATTAATATCGCCGATAATGAGATACGTGGGATGATTTGGACTTATGCTTCCAGTTGCTGGTTGATTTGTTATTTGTTGATCTTTTTCCTCATTTGAATCTTCGCCAATTATTTGTTCTTGGTCTTCTAAAGTCTGAGCTGCTTCCGGAGATTTAGACTTTGTGGAGTCTAGAGCGGGTTCAGATTCTTCAAGTTGAGTCGAATCGATTCATTTTGCATAGAGTCTTGAAATTTGACATTAATTGATTCCTCCCTGATTGAGTCTTTTTGTTGTATACTCTGTAGGCTTTGCTTGTGGTCGAATATCCAAGGAAAATCCCTTCATCTGATTTTTCTTCAAACTTCCCAACTCGATCATTTGCATTTTTCAAAATAAAACATTTACATCCAAACACGTGAAAATATTAAACAATGGGCTTCTTACCTTTGAATAACTCGTAGGGAGTTTTTTTTCAGAATAGGCCTTAGAAAAACTCTATTAATGATATAACATGTTGTAGAAAGCTTGCTTCAGCCCAAAACGTGAAGAGATGTTTCTTTCAATTAAAAGAGTTCTAGCCATCTCTTGAAGCGATCTATTTTTTCTTTCCACGACTCCATTTTGCTTTGGAGTGTATGGAGAAGAGAACATATGCTGAAAACCAGATTCATCACAAAATCTTGTAAAGTCTTGATTTTCAAATTCGCCTCCTTGATCAGTTTGTATACTTGAAATAACATACCATTTTTCATTTTGAACCTTTTTAGCAAACTTTTTGAAGTAAGAAAAGGTTTGAGACTTACTTACTAGGAAATATACCCAAGTAAATCGTGAGTAGTCATCCACAATTACTAGGCAATATTTCTTACCTCCAATGCTTTGAGTTCTGGTTGGTCCAAAGAGATCCATATGCAGAAGTGGCAGTATACGATTAGTGGCAACTTGATTTATTGGTTTGAATGAGTTTCTTACCTGTTTTCCCAACACACATGGTGTACATAGATCAGTCTTTTGAAATGACAAATTGGGTAGACCACGAACAAGCTTCTTTACTGAAATTTTAGCTATTTGCTTCATGTTGATGTGCCCAAGTTTTTGTGCCATAAGTTTGCTTCTTCTTGAATTGAGATTAGACATTGTACTTCATCTAGTTTGACATCCTAGAGGTAGATATTTCCATGTCTTCGACCCGTGAAAGGCGAGAGGAATCTTTCGGTTCCTGAACATATTCCCTCTTGAAAGTTGATTTTGAAGCCGGTGTCGCACGGTGGTCGATACTAAGTAAATTGTAGTTGAGTCCTTCCACTAAAGAAACAATACGATCGTGAAACTTCCAATCTTTATAGTTCCGAATCCCACAATTCTTCCTTTGCTGTTTCCTCCAAATGAAACTTTTCCACCATTAACTTGAACAAGTTTTATGAAGCAATTTGAATTTTCTGTCATATGCCTTGAGCATCCACTATCCAGGTACCATTTAATCTTTCTCTTGATAGTGACCTGCATTTAGAAAAGAAACTCAAGCTTTCTTTGGTATCCATATTTTCTTGGGTCCATTGGTGTTAGTATGATATGTTGTCTTTGCCCATACCTTCTTAACGGGTTTCCAAACCATAGAACATTCTTTTTGAAAATGATCTGAACTATTGCACTTAGAACATTTAAGAGCACTGCGACCTACTGGTTTTACAAACACTTTTTGGAAATGATTTTGTAAGCATTTCTCGTAGGTCTTTGCTTAATTCTTTCTTTTACTTTAGAAAAATCAATTAGAGGAATGGTTTCAGTAGTCATTCCTAAACCTGATTTATTGAAGTAAGGTCTTTGTCTTTGAAAGAATTTTCTCAAGTTTCTCGAGATCCTATAGAAAATCTTTTAGAAATATTTGAGATGTCATTTTCAAGAATGCATTTTCTTTTGAAAGATTGTCTTCATTTTCTTTCAAGGTAGAAACACTTTTGTCTAAACTTTTGACATTTTCTTTCAAAACATTTTCCTGTTGTTTTAGTGTAGAGTTTTCTCTTTTGAGTTCGGAAATCCTTTTAAGAGAAGTCTTGAGACTAAGACACAATTCATCAATGTATCTAGAGACTTTAGTAGGGATTTTCAAGTTACTTACCTCGATTTCACTGTATGAATCTAAGTCTGTTTCGGAGTCCGAGTCGATTGTGCCATGAGACAAATGTTGGCATAATCATCATCACTTTCTTCACATTCGTATTACTCCAAGTTTCTGCTTTGAGTGCCTTTCGATACTTCTCGGTTTTCCTTTCTTTTTTTCTCGGAGAATGGGACGGTTGGGTCGATGTGTCCTTTTTCTTACATTCAAAAGCAGACTACATCTCTATTGGATTCATCATCCTCAACAGTCTTACTCTGTTGCTTTTGAAAGCTCTATTTCTTTGGATTGAATCTTCTTCCCTTTCTGTTTAGCTTTCTGAATCTTCTTATCATGAGAGCAAGCTCTTCATCATCCATATCGTCTTGAGTCTGTGACATCGAATCATCATTAGATTTTAATGCAATGGATTTCTTACCTTTAGGATCTTCATCTTCATTGATTCGCTCCACTTTATAAGATGAAGAGTCCCAACCAACTCATCAGAGAGTGGCATAATTCTTTGTGTCTCCCTTATTGAGGTCTTTATGTGATTCCAATCCTTGGAGAGTCCACGCAGTAGCTTGTTTACTTTCATGGGATCAAAAATTGGTTGACCTTGATTTTCAAGACCATTCACTATCTCTGTAAAACGACTAAACATGTCAGTGATAGATTCTCCTGTTTTCATTTTGAATGCTTCGTATTGTCCGAGCGAGAATATTGATTCGGTTTCTTTCACTCGGTCGGTTCCTTCATAGGTGATGTGTAATCTATCCCGGACTTCTTTAGCTGTAACACAAGAAGATATTCTGTTATATTCGGTAGGTGATAATGCACAATATAAAGAATAAATCGTTTTGCATCAAGAGCTTGTCTCTTGGTTATCTCTTCTTGAGTCATTTCTCTAGACTCAACAGTTTCTTTTCCTCTTTCTGAGACAGGTGCAGCTTTAGGAATGATTCCTTTGTCTACCACGTCCCATTCCAGAGGATTCTTTGATCTTAGAAATGCCTTCATCTTGTTTTTCCATATATTGTATTCTTTTCCATCAAAGTAAGGCGGTCTTGTATTGCTTTGCCCTTCAACCAGTCCTGGAGCCAACATACTAGCCATGATCTTTAACTCTGAAGTAAAACACTTCAATTCAAGTGAGTACTCAAGCTCTGATACCAATTGTGAAAGCTAGTATGAGCACCTAGAGGGGGTGAATAGGTGTAGAAACAATTTTGCGAGATATGTGCAGTGCAAATCAATAATAGATTATGAAAAAGGAAATTCTCAAAACGAATTACGATCAAAGTAAAAGAGTGTAGAGAAGAGAATATGAACACGAGAGATTATAGTGGTTCGGCTTAATCCAAGCCTACGTCCACTCTTCCGCACCGACCCCATTTGGCCTGGATTTCACTATGAACAAAAGAGTTGTTACGGTTAGGCTCTTCCTTGAATCCACAGTGTAGAGACTCTACTACACTTCCTCAAGGTCTTTCAATGATATAGACTCTCTTTTGCGTACAAAATTTCGCTCAGTAGTTTAATTGACTAAGAACAAGGAGCTTCAGACTTTGGAATTCTTCTATCGCGCACACTCTTGAACAACTGGAACGTCTTCCTTATATACTCCTTTATGCCATCATACCCGTTGGCACTTACCAAAGGAATTCTTCCAATCTACCCGTCGGACAGAATCAATTAGGAAGATCTTCGAGCTATTTAAGGAACATGACGATAGCCCATCAATCCTGCTCGCCCATACAATCAGGATCTTGGTTTCTATAAGTAGAACCTTCCAAGTATACTTCGCCAATCAACGAATCCACGATTCCCAAATCAATCTTGATCAAAATCAAGGATTCCGACATGCTATATCCAACCAGAAGTTCTACTCCAGTCGATAAAGTTAAATCCTTGACGAAACATCCAGTTCTGGATAATCTTCTTCGACGGTCTAGAAACTGTCAATGGGGATAGACTTTGAGTCTTGAGTTTGGCAGTCCGGAGGTCTTTAGACTTTGATGGAAGAGTCTGCAAGTCTTCAGACTAGACTGATGGAAATGTTTTGTCAGCTTCAAAACACTCAAGGAAGTTTTCTCCAATAGATACCTCATAATCCATTTCACGCATTCCAAGTGCTCTGCTGGATTTGACAAATAGCGACTAACAACACCAACTGCATGCGCCAAGTCTGGGCGTGTACATACCATTGCATACATTAAGCTTCCTATAGCTGAAGCATATGGAACACTTTCCATATCTTTCTTCTCTTTATCAGTCATAGGACTTTGCTTCATATTTAACTTAAAGTGAGCAGCAAGAAGAGTACTAACCACTTTAGCATTGTCCATGTAAAATTTCTGAAGGATCTTCTCGATATATTTCTCTTGCGACAAAAACAACTTCTTAGCATCTCTGTCTCGGGTAATTCTAATGCCAAGAATTTGCTTCGCCGAGCCCAAGTCTTTCATGGCAAAAGACTTGCTCAATTGTTTTTTCAATAATTCAATTCTTGAAGCATTCCTGCCAACAATCAGCATATCATCAACATAAAGCAAGAGAATAATAAAGTCATCATCGAAAGTTTTTGGACAAACAAACGTTATTCGAGGAAGTCTTCTTATAGCCCCTGTTCTGTCATAGCGCGCAAACTTTTTGTACCACTGCCTCGGTGCTTGTTTTAGGCCATAGAGACTTTTCTTTAATTTTCACACATAATCCTCTTTCCCTTTCACTTTGAAACCCTCAGGTTGTTCCATGTATATCTCTTCCTCCAAGTCACCATGTAGGAAGGCTGTTTTAACATCCATTTGCTCAATTTCCAAATCTAGGGTATCTGCCAAGCCTAGTACCACACGGATAGAAGACATTTTCACTACCAGAGAAAATATATCATCAAAATCAATACCCTTTCTCTGATCGAATCCCTTAACAACTAATCTAGCTTTGTACCATGGTTGTGAAGTATGTTCATCTTACTTCAACCTATATACCCACTTGTTCTTCAAAGCTCTTTTACCTTTAGGTAACTTCACCAACTCAAAAGTATGATTATCATAAAGTGACTGCATCTCATCTCGCATAGGATCGAACCAATTGCTTTTGTACTCATCTTCTATTGCTTTTGCATAACACTCTGGTTCACCTGCATCAGTCAATAATGCATACTCATCTTCAGAATACTTGGTGGAAGGTCGTCGGTCTCTAACGGATCTCCGGACTAGAACATCCAGTGGAACATCTAATTGAGCCTCTGGTTCAGGAATAATATTATCTATTTCAACATGTTAAGGAACATGTGCGTTATTTGGAATATTGACTTCCTGTTGCTCTTCATCAACTTGTGTAGGAATATTTGTAAGATGAACTGGATCCAAATCAACCAGATTATCACTAACCTGTGATGCTGAAATCATCTCTACTTTCTTAATATCCTCTATTGTTTGATCTTCCATAAACACAATGTCTCTGCTTCTTACAATTTTTTTTTTCAACTGGATCATAAAATTTGTAGCCAAGCATATCATGTCCATAACCGATAAATATGCACTGTCGTGTTTTCACATCAAGTTTAGACCTCTCATCTTTGGGAATATGCACAAATGCTTTGCACCCAAAGACACGCAAATAATCATAAGAAACATTTTTGTCTGTCCAAACTTTATTAGGAATATCAAACTCTAATGGAATGCATGGAGTAAGATTTAATACATGCACAACTGTACTTAAAGCCTAACCCCAAAATGATCCAGGTAGCTTTGACTGTGAAAGTAAGCATCTTACCCTTTCAACTAGTGTTCTATTCATTCTCTTAGCTAAGCCATTTAACTAAGGCATCTTAGGAGGTGTTTTTTTAATGTCGAATACCTTGTTGTCTGCAATATTCATCAAAAGGTCTAATATACTCTCCCCCGTTATCAGTTCTGATACATTTCAATTTCTTTCCAGTCTATCTCTCAACTGAAGCCTGAAATTGCTTAAAAGCATCTAACACTTGATATTTAGTTTTCAAGGGATGAATCCAAATTTTCCTTGAAAAATCATCTATGAAGGTAACAAAATAAAGAGAGCCACCAAGTGATTTTGTTTTTATAGGACCGCAAACATTCGAATGCACTAAATCCAGTGTACTTGACTTTCTTGAAGGGGGGAGCTTTTAAATGCAACTCGGTTATGTTTTCCTGCTAAACAGTGAGCACACTTCTTTAGCGTTGAACTTTTTCAATCCTGAAAGGAGCTTCTTCTTGGTCAATATTGACAAACCCTTCTTACTGATATGACCGAGCCTCTTATGCCATAATTCAACTGCATCTTCGTTGTCTACTGCATTAATTTTGTCTGTGGACAACTTTGCTTGCATAATGTATAACGAAGAATATTTTTCACCTCTAGCCACAACAAGAAAACCTTTGGTGAGCTTCCATTGACTATTGCTGAAGAAGCTGCAATACCCCTCATCATCCAACTTGCCTGTAGAAATCAAATTCAAGCGGATATCAGGTATATGTTAAACATTATTCAATACTAACCTTGTGCCATTGCTGGTTTCTAGGCACACATCACCGATGTCTACAGCTTGAGCTAGTCCATTGTTTCCCATCTTCACAGATCCGAAGTCACCTGACCTGTATGATGTAAAGAAATCTCTACGAAACGTAGCATGAACGGATACACCACTATCAATTACCCAACTAGTCTCATGAGATACAAAATTCACCACATCACCATAAAAAATAATGAGAAAGTCTTCTTTAAGTGCAGCGACACAATTGTCATCACTGTCATTATCACTTTTCTTCTCTTTACCTTTCTCCTTTTGTTTCTCCCTTTTTAACCGGCGACAAAACCTCTAAATATGTCCCTTCTCATGACAATAATGGCACTCAACGTTAGCAAATTTATTATACTGACACTCAACATTAGCAAATTTATTATACTTACCTCTGCTTTTCTTTCGACTTTTATCTCTATTTCTTGGACCTCGAGACTCACTTCTTCCCCTTTTCTCAACAACCAAGGCATCAGAATGTGAAGAAGATAATCCTTGTGTCTTCCTTCTCATCTCTTCATTCAAAATACTACTCTTGGCCAAATCCACGGTAATCGTACCATCTGGGGCAGAATTAGACAAAGATGTTCAAAACGTCTCCCAAGAGTCCGGCAAAGTACCAAGCAACCATAATACTTGTATCTTATCATCAAACTTGATTCCTATCGCAGCCAACTGATTTATAATTTCTTGAAAATAATTTAAATGATTAGTCAAACGAGTACCATCTTGATATCTCGAGCCATCATTTGTTTGATCAAAAATAACTAATTATTCCCAGTCATTCGAGTATATAATTGTTCGAGCTTATCCCATAAATTGCATGCATGCGTTTCCTCAATAATATGGTTCAAAACATTATCATCCACCCATTGCCTAATATAACCACACACTTGACGATGAAATGTAGACCATTCAGCATCAGTTTTATTCTCTGGTTTCTCCTCGACAAATACGGGCAAATAAAAATCTTTCACATATAAAATGTCTTCCATCTTCCCTTTCCAAATATGATAATTTGAACCATTCAGAGTAACCATTCTACTCGTGTTCGTTTCCATTATTTAACACAATGTAGAAAAATCAAGCAATAACCAGATCTTTGTGATACCACTCTGAAGGGAGAATAGTAACAATTCGAACAATATCGAATTAACGCAGCAGAATAAAATAATCTCACCTCTTGTGTAAACCTAATAGGAATTGATATGGTAGAGTAAAATAAATACCAATCATGCGAACACAAGACAATTTTTTACGTGGAAAACCTCCTCGATGTGAGGAGATAAAAAATCACGGGACCGGAGTCCATCCGAAATTCTTCACTACCAACAAAATTGTTCTTCTCTAGCAAATACTAGCGGTACATAGCAGCAAATACCTCAAGACATAATTCTTGGCAATGCACATGAATTTCACAAGAGATCAAGAATAAATCTGACTAAAAACGCAGGTTTTGATCAATCCATGAAAAACCTGATGTAGGGAGCTTCAAACGAAAATCAAACCGTTCAGATTCGATAAAATTGCGCCACGAACATGCTGACAAAATTTCAGCTCAATCGGACCATGAATCGACCTCTGACGCCGACTTGATGTAAATCATATATTGCCCCAAACCCCAGATTTTCTGCTTTATCTTTTTCTCTTATTACTATTTCCTTTTGCAGCTATCACTTTATATAGATAGTGAGAAACCATATTTCCTCATATAACTTATCATATGGGCTTAAGCCCCTTTTGGGCTTACAACTCATTGGGCCTCCTCCACATAAGAGTGAACCTAGCTAACAATTACGTCCATGTTGTTGCAGATAGACATGAGCATTGGAACAGAAGCAAGGGTGCCGATCATCTTATGTTTTCTTGCCATGATTGGGTAAGTATATTTCGTAATTACGCTCCAGAAATTTTTCCCAAATTGTACAGGAGATGGAAGGATTATGTGTTCAGTGCCCAATTAAACTCGTCGAATCCGATGAGAATTCATTGCAAGTAGATTGAGATTCTGCAGAAAACGAAGGTCGGGAAGTTAGATTGGTTCTACTTGTGTCTTTATATCGAGGTCGGCAAGCGGATGGAATATTATACGAAAGTTTTCAGACGAACTTATATGGTGTGAGCTGTTTCAAATATTAAAACACATATTTATTTTGAACTTTTAGAATAATTAGCAATCTCATAAAATGTCATATGACATCAAAACAAGTGTCAAGAATTCGAATCAAGATATTCTATTTTATTTTTCAACTGCTTATTATTTATAGTAGGGATAAGTGCTTTGCGAAGTCCTAAAACTTGTCGCGAAAATGCATTTGAGTCCTAAAACTTGCAAAAAGTGCAAATAAGTCCTAAAACTTGTCAAAATGTTTCATTTGAGTCCTAAAACCGACGCCGTTAGCCTTTTCCGTTAAAAATGCTGACGTGGCATTTTAAATAATTTTTATTTTCTGCGTGCATTTTTTAATTATTTTTATTCATTTTAAACAAAATATATTTAAAAACTAAAAAAAAATTAAATTTATTCATTTTATCTTATTTTCACCAAAAACTAAAAGGAAAAGTTAAAATTTTATTTTTAAAAATTATTTAAAAAAAACAACAACAGCTCCTCTCCCTTCTTTGTTGCCCCCACCCATCGCCGGTGGGGCCGAGCGACGATCGCCGGCCTTGGGCGGGGTGGTCGGCCCTTGCCGGCCCGGAAGAGGGCTGGCGGCGCCCGCCCGCCCCAGGCGAGCGAGCCTCGCCGGCTCCAAGCGAGGGTCGATGAGGCCTCCCCCTTGGGCGGGCGACGGTCGCCGACTCTTTGTGAGGGCCGACGACGACTCGCCCGGGCGGCGACGGTCGCCGGCCCCCGCGAGGCCTCGTCGGCCCTCGCTCGAGGCGGCGAGGCTCACCAAATCTCGGTGAGGCTCGCCGAGATCTCAACGAGGCTCACCTAGATCCGGCGAGCCTCACCGGCCCCGAGCGAGGGCCGACGAGGCCTCGCCGGGGCGGGCGACGGTCGCCGGCCCCGTGAGGGCCGGCGACAACTCACCGGGGGCGAGCGACGGCCGCCGGCCCCTCGCGAGGCCTCGTCGGCCCTCGCTCGGGGCCAACAAGGCTTGCTAGATCTTGGTGGGGCTCACCCGGATTTGGCGAGCCTCGCTGGCCTCGAGCGAGGGCCAACGAGGCCTCACCCAAGGCGGGCGACGGTTGTCAGCCCTTGCTTAGGGCCGGCGAGGGCCGACGACCGTCACCCAGCCCCTTCGGCGATGGGCGGTGGCGGTGGCGACGGCGGGGGAGGAGCCACTGATTTTTTTAATTTTTTAATTTTTTTCTTTTTTAGTTTTTGGTGAAAATAAGGTAAAATGAATAAATCTAATTTTTTTAGTTTTTAAATCTATTTTTAAAAATGAATAAAAAAATCCTTGCGGAAAATAAAAATTATTTAAATGCCACGTCGGCATTTTTAATGGAAAATGCTAACGGCGTCGATTTTAGGACTTGAATGCATTTTGCGACAAGTTTTAGGACTTCCGCAGCACTTATCCCTTTATAGTATTCTACTTAATTTTCCATTTCATGACTTGCGCATGCACGGATCGGCTTACATGCAGTGACGAGTGTTAGCGATTTGCTATAAATACATTTCTAGTTTGTTTTTTAATAGTTAAAATGTGAAACCCTTTGTTAGACAGCTGCCATTCAAAGTTTTAACCGGTGATAGAACATGTAAGTTTGTTAGAGAGCTGCCACTCAAAATAATAATCACATAAACTCATCATGTGAAAAATATGGTGGACAAAATCAATTACAATATTTTTCAAAAGGTACATAAAAAGCTTTTTTCTGTGAAATTCACTACTTATGACACGAAAAAGGATCACTATTCCACCCACTATTTTTAACAGAAATTTCTGACTAATTGTTTGATCCTTTTTCATGTTCATTTAGGGTCTGACGTTTCATCAGCGGACCCCGAGTTCTTCAAGAACTTCATCGAGTCTCCATGGCCGACATCTATTTAAGCCACGGCGAGCTCGGCTGCCTCGCTTAGGTCTTGACCCTCGCAACCGCACAATCCTCGCCTTTTTTGCTGGTGGAGCTCACGGTCACATCCAAGAGCTCTTGCTGGAGCACTGGAAGGACAAGAATGAAAGAAAGTAAAAGGAAAAGGAAGGCAAGGAGAACGAAGCTGGAGGCGTGAAGAATTTTTGTATATTCTCTTGTATGCTTTGTAAATGTACAGACTCCCAAAGATATAAGACTAGGTTTGTACAATTAATGGAAATAAATAATTCTATGTATCAATCTATATCAATCTAGATATAACAATATAACTTCGTTGGTCTTTGCACTTGTACTCCGAGGTCCTTAAGGGTGCGTTTGGGAACCACTTCCCAAAGCCCCTTTGAAGCCTGAAGATACTTGGGCAAATGCTAGCCCGTTTGGCAAAAAATTTTGAGCCCCCATTCCCTAAAAGCCATCATTGTGAAGCCGAAAGCCCAAGGCGGTGAGGACCCGCCTTGGGCTTTCAGCTTTTTCGGCATGCCCACACGGGCCTTGTTCATAATTTTTTTTTCCTGAAATTGTCCTCACGAATTTTTTTGTTTTTCCGGTTCTTGCCCTTGTGTCACAATTGTTCATCTTCTCCGGGGTTCGGCTCAGTTGACAGCAAGCGGCCGGGGGCGCTAGAGGGACGCCGACGATCATCGGGGGTGGCGCGGCCCGACGGAGGTGGCGCGACCGAGGGATGGGTCGGCAACCCGGATCCGGGGGCGGCGGGCGGTCTTCTTCTTCCGCGGCGGTCGCGGCGATCGTCGCCGGACGATCGACAGGGGGGTGGCGCGACCGCCGCGACCCACGGCGAGGTTTGGGTCACCGCGACCCGGATGCGGGGGCGCGGGGTCGCGGGAGGACCTTGCCTCCCGATCGGGGTCGCGCGACCTCGCGGCACCCGGATCGGGTCGCGGTGGCGTCGCGCGACCTCCGCGACCTCGCCGCCCCGGATCCGGGCGGCGAGGTTGCGCGACCACCCGCGACCCGGATCCGGGCGGCGAGGTCCTCCGTGACCTCGCTACCCCAGATCCGGCGTCGCCCGAGAGGTCGCCGAGAGGTCGGCGGCGGCCACCGCCCTTTGGTCAATTTTTTTTTAATTTTTCTTTTCATAATTTTTTTTTTACCACAAACATCCTTTGTAAATGTAATTCCCCAAACGCTATTTTGCTCAAAATACTTTACAAAGAGCTTTCAAAGTACAATTTACCAAACACGGTTGCATTTTGGAAAACACCTTAACTCAAAGGTATTTGCATTTTCCTAAAAACTTTCCCCAAAAGTGGTTCCCAAACGCACCCTAAGTAACCCTTGTATCCACACTATCTGACAAGTGGCTTTAGCCATAGCTCGATACTCTGCTTCGGCTGAAGACAACGATACAATAGGCTGCTTCTTGGTCTTCCATGAGAGGAGTGACTCTCCCAATTTGACGCAATATCCAGTGACCGATTTTCGGCTTATAGGACATATAGCATAATCAGCATCATAATATGCCGTCATCTTCATGTCACATAGTTTAGATAGAAGTATTCCCAGTCCTAGACATTTCTTTAAATACTTCACGACTTTCAAGGCAGCATTCAAATGAGACTGCTTTGGATTGTGCATGAACTAGCTAAGTGTCTATACTGCATAGGAGATATTGGGTCTAGTCATAGTCAGGAATTTGAGCTTTCCGACAAGTCTTTAATACCCTGATGGATCTTTGAGTATGGGATCATCATTTTGAGATATGCCCTTATCATATTCTCGTAGTAGTCAATTTAGTGTTCGCTCAATGGGAATTACGGGCTGGCCCGCATCTTGATAAACACTTCTGATATGATTTCTAACACAAACTTTTGCTAACTAAGGAAATTCCTTGATCAGATCGAGCAATTTCAATTCCAAGGAAGTATTTACGTGCTCCTAAGTCTTTAATGTGGAAGGTGGCATGTAAATATTCCTTGAAGTTGTCTATAGTAGTTTTATCATTTCCCATAACAAGAATGTCATTGACATATATCATCAAATAAATAGATGACATACCTTTAGTTCGTGTGAATAAAGAATAGTCATGTTTAGACTGTTGGAAGCCTGTTGTTGCAAGAGCATTTGCAAATTTGGTGTACCATTGTCTGGATGCTTGCTTCAATACATAAAGGGATTTACGGAGACGACATACTCTATTCTCCCCCTGTCTCCGTAAGCCTTGAGGGATATCCATATAAATTTCTTCATCTAGATCACCATGTAAGAAGGCATTGTGCATGCCCATTTGATGTAGAGTTCAATCATTAATGGCGACAACAGTTAAAAAGGAACAAACTGTGACATCTGTGGCAACCGGAGAGAATGTCTCGTGATAGTTAAAACCTTCTCTTTGTGTGAATCCCTTAGCTACCAAACATGCCTTATATCATTCAATGGAGCCATCAGCACGGTACTTTATCTTGTAGACCCATTTGCAGCCAATTGGCTTACGATCATATGGGAGTGGAACAAGATCCCATGTTTTATTATCAATTAGTGCCTGAAGTGCTGCCTTCATGGCCTGTTGCCATTTTGGATCAATAGACGCCTCATTGTAACTAGATGGTTCCTTATCTTCTGATAGGTGACTAATACAACATCTATGTTCCTGTGATAATCTATGGAAGGAAACATAGGATGAAATTGGATATTGAGTACCTGGAGAATTGTGAGTAGCACAGATATAATCTTTAGTCCAGGTTGGAGGTCATGTGGCGTGGCCGGAACGCCTTGGATGATTGATTTCCGTAGAGGAAATTGTCTCACTAGGGGGCGGCAATGCAATATCATGGTCTTCCTCAATAGCAATAGGTTCTTCGAGTTTGGTTTCTAAAACATCTTCTGAGCAATTGGGATTCTCAGCTGAAGTTGATGTTGTTGCCGGGATAAATGAAGGAGTAGGATGAACATTCCTCGACTCTGCTAGTGGTATGTAAGTGGAACCTTGAGGTAGTACTTCATCAAAAAAGAGGCCATGAGAAGAGGATGTTATCCTTGTATTTTCATCTAGAGACATCTTTTTAGAGAAAGGAAAAATGTCTTCATGAAAGATGACATCACGACTTACAAGGAATTCCTTTGTGGAAATGTCAAGAACCCGATACCCTTTTTGTAAATTGGGATATCCCATGAAAATGCATCGCCGAGCACGTGGACTCAACTTGTCTCGAGGACCCACTATTTCGACATAGCATAGACATCCAAAGACTTTGAGATGCTGCAGCTCCGGCTTCTTCCGAAATAGCAATTCAAATGGAGTTTTTCCTTTAAGTGTCCGAGTGGGCATGTGGTTGATTATATAAGCCACTGTGACCACACAATCACCCCAATAATCATCTGGAATTGATGCTTGGAACTTCAAGGCTCGTGCGACTTCCAATAGGTGACGATGCTTTCGTTCGACCACTCCATTTTGTTGTGGTGAATAAACACATGAGCTCTCATGTTGTATGCCATGTGTATTAAATAGTAAGGAGCAATCATGGCTGAAGAATTCCCTTCCATTATCAGTACGGATCCGTTGAATGGATTTTCCAAACTGATTCTTGGATAGTGCTAGAAAGCTTTTTAAATTAGAATAAGCCTGATTCTTAGACTGCATCAAGAAAATCTACGTCGCACGAGAATAATAATCTACTATGGTGAGAAAATAACGAGACCCATTATAATTTATTGTATGATAAGGTCCCCAAATATCCACATGAATCAAGGAAAAAATCTCACTAGCTCGGGAGCTACTAGACGGAAAGGGCGTACGAGATTGTTTGGCAAGGGGACATATGGGACATTGTGGACAAGGAAAAGAGGCACCGTGGCCCAATCTCAAATGCATAATGAAATTTTTATCATCGGTTGTTAAGTTACACAATGATGATTTATTCAAGGAATTGCAGGAAAAATTGAAATTACTTGGAAAACTTGTCCAGAAAAAAAGTCCTTCATAGAGACTACCCAAGTCCATCAGTTTCCCAGTCAAAAGGTCCTGAAATAAACAGGTGTCAGCATTGAAAACTACCTAGCATGAATTTTCTTGGCAGGCTTTTGACATAGAAATCAAATTAAATTGGAATTCTGGGACATAGAGAACATTTCGAAGAATGATATGGGGACTGAGATTGACTGTTCCCGTCACATTGACGTGAGTAACATTTCCATTGGGTAATTGTATAGAAATAGGAAAATTCAATTTGTCATTTATACTCGAGAAAAATCCCTTGTCACATATAATATGATCGCTTGCCCCTAAATCAATTATCCATGCCTTTCTGGAGATAGAATTAATCAAGCAATGGGTAAATTCAATCTGTTATTTATACTCGAGAAAAATCCCTTCTCACATATAATATGATCGCTTGCCTCTGAATCAATTATCCATGCCTTTTATGGAGATAGAATTAGTAATACCTGAGAAACTCCCTCCTTTGTTTGAAGTATCCAATTTTTGCAGTGCCTGCATCAGTTGATGATACTGACCATATGAAATGGGCTGTTCAGTATTTTACCAATCAGTCTAGTAATTTGGTAAGCTGCTGAAATTTTTTTCTCCTTTTCACTGGGTTTTCCATGCAGTTTCCAGCAATTGTCAATCACATGGTTAGTACGTTTGCAACATCCGCAAAATAATTTACCCTTTCCTTTGAAATGTTTTTGCAAAATTCCTTGATGATGTGCCAAAGATCTGGCCGTCCATCCCTTTAAGCGTGGGCTCCTGTCCGCCGTTCGATTCAATCACAAGATCGGACCCTTGCGAATCGTTTGATCCTTACATCCCATATGGACCGTCCATCCAATCCCTTTTAAAGGCTCGTGACTCCTCTTCTCCGAACCCTAATGTTGCTCGCCTCTCTTTCTCTCGATTGAGGGTTAGGGTCTTGGTGGCCGCGTCTCGCCGCTCACCGCGGGCTGCAAGGGTGATGCTCTTGCTACTCCTGGTGTGTTCTGGCACTGCGAGTCGCTAACTCTTCTCCTGTACAGCCAATTGAAAAATCCGTCCGATTGGTGGCATGGGATCCATTGCGAGGATTTGTGAACGAAAGCCGAGGTATGTTTCTTCAAAATAAGGAGAAAGCGTGTAGCTTTTTTCCTGTCTTTGATGGATCTATACTGCTTGATTGTGGATTCTAGGCCCTCAAGCTTTTCCTCAACCGCTTCGAGGTTATTCCACAGAGACGAGAGCTTGTTGAAGCAGGCTGTGACCGTCATGTTCCCTTGCTTCAACTCGCTGAGTTCCTGCATTAAGGTAAAGATTTTAGCCTGATCTAATTTCCTGTACATCTCTTTGATGTTTTCCCACATGTTTTTAGCGTCTTCTGTTGGTGGGAGTCTAGCCACGACCTCTGGGGAGATGCAATTGTTGATCCAAGTTTGGACCAGGCAGTTGCTCTTCCTCCAGAGTCGGGCTAGGCATTCATTGATGGGTACTAGAATGGTTCGACGAGGAAACCATCTTTGTCTTTCGTTGCCGGGGCACGTCGGAATTCCTGTGACTACCTCATATAATTCTCTGGCCCGGTCAACTGCTGGCTGATTAGCCATAGTTCTGGTCTATCGGCAGTGGAAACGAACAGTGGGTTGCTGGGTTCTAGTTGTCCAGTGAGTGCCGCCGCTAGAAACAGTAGAAAACCGAGTGCGAGGTTCAAGTAGGTATTCGTTCCTGACCCGATTCGCTTGACTCGATCGGGTAACCCGCATTAGAAAATCCCGGGTAGGGATTTGTTCCTATACCCGGTTCACCTGACCCGCTTGTCCGCTCCAATCCGGTGGCTGGGCTTGCCCCATTCGTGGCTGGCGGGCTCCCATCGGCTTGGATGTAGCTCTGGTGGCCCACATGTGCAGGTGATGACGAATTTGGGCTTGGCCCAAAATAAATTGGATAGGGAATCCATTGGTAAGGTTGGCTCATCAAGGGTTACCCCAAGTTGAACTGAATTTGCGTGGGCCGCCACTGTATCGGTTGGGCTTGAGTCGGCTGTTGCTCCACAATCGAAAGTGTCGTAGGGTGATTCTGAGCCTGCGAGTGTTGAGGTGTAGCTTCTGCAGTTGATTGATTACCGGTGGCAGAGGCGCTGTCTTGCGGGGAGGCCATGGTAAGTAAAAAAATTCCTTCCTTTTCAGATTGATCCTAATGCCGAATGTAATCTCTTTCGTAGGTTGAAGATTTTTCTAGCAGAAGGTCGAGGCGGAAGCAATTCAGAAGCCTGGAGGCTTTAATACCATGAAAGAAAGTAAAAGGAAAAGGAAGGAAAGGAGAATGAAGCTGGAGGCTTGAAGAATTTTTGTATAATCTCTTGTATGCTTTGTAAATGTACAGACTCCCAAAGATATAAGACTAGGTTTGTACAATTAATGGAATTAAAGAATTCTATGTATCAATCTAGATCTAAATCTAATCCTTAATTGATATATACATAATCGTAATCAAATCAAATCAAAATCTTCCAAGCCAAATGCCGCATATCTTCTAACAGAGAACGCCGACGTCCAAGTGCACGAGTATCTCACCAAGGGCCAGAACTACACTCAGCTGATGGGGAGGAGCAGGTACTGCCTGTGCCCGAGCGGGTTCGAAGTTGCGACCCCAAGGATCGTGGAAGCGATCTATGCGGAGTGCGTCCCGGTGATCATAAGCGGTCGTCGACTTCGGCCCGGCCCTCGACGACAAGCGGTCGTCGCTGCTGCTGCAGGAGCGCGGCCGGCGGCCGGTTCAGCCCCACCCGCTACTTCGTCGAGGAGGTCATTACCAGCTTCGATGAGACCGATCTCTACCGCTCCTGGGTCAAGGTAAGTTAGATCGAGAGCGCGCCGGCGGGGCCGTTTCGTCGACTTGCGGAGCGTGATTTGTCTGATGCGGAGTTTTTGCTCTGTGGTTTGGGGATTTGTGCAGGCCCAGGCGACGAGGAGCCCGCAGGAGAGGAACACGCGGCTGGAGAACATGTGCTGGAGGATTTGGAACCTGGCGCGGCAGAAGAAGCAGGTCTTTGCTCGTGTTGTGTGATTTCGTGCTCTGTTCGTCGGGGGGGAATCGATTCCGGTTCGATGTGGATTTTCAGAGTTTCCGTCGTCGTCGTCGTCGTCCGAGTATCTTGTTTACTTTCACTTTGATTGAAAGTAGATGGTGGTCGATGTTATCGCTTGTGATTACGTGCTGCGGATTTTTTTGGTTCATCTGCAGGAGAAAGGACTTGGTTTGGGGAATTTGGCGGTTGTTTTGAATGGCTCTACTTGTCGGCTAAAGTTAGCTTAACTAGTTCTATTCTTGTTGTTTTGGGAATTGCTGGGGCCGGAAACTCAGTCTAGCTTGGGATTTTATCCGAATAGTTTTGTTCTGTGCGAGTATGTGGAGTTCATTGTGTGAGTTAAAAGAGCAAGGCTTGGAAACTTTTCGTTTCCTGAATTCTTCTGGCAAGAGGATGGAAGCGAACCGTATCCCATAAGTATTGGTTTTGATATTTTTCCCCCTCAATTAAGATGGGGGACGAGGAACAATTGAGAATTATGATTTTCTCTGTTTTCTTTATGGTCCCTCTTGAATACTGATTCTTTTCATTTCACTGGGCCGGGGTATAAGCTCCCATGAAGTTGATAACTGTGAAATAGCTGTAGATATTAATTCAAGGTGAGTAGCTTATAGAAGGATGCTTCATTTTTGTGGCCTTAAGGCTATTTTCTCACTAGAAGACTGATTTCTACTGGAATTAATTCATTTAACTTGCATTTGGCATCTATGATTTCTATGCAATAGGCTGTTTTCTTTTATAGTTCATATGGTTTTGTTTTGGAGGCGGGATTCATAACTGATACTGTGATATTACTTTCTGCAAATTGAGAGAACATAAATGTATTTCTGTTCAGGCTTTAAGTAGACTATACTGATTTCAATTTGTTGTGTCCATCCTGGACTAGCTTGAAGGTGAAGAAGCCCAGAGAAAAGCTAAGCGTCGACTTGAACGTGAAAGGGGTCGTAGAGAAGCGACTGCGGACATGTCTGAGGACTTATCTGAGGGAGAAAAGGGTGATGCAGTCAGCGATATATCGACTCATGGTGATAGCAACAGAGGCTGATTGCCTAGGATAAGTTCTGTTGATGCAATGGAGACATGGATTGGTCAACAGAAGGGGAAGAAGCTTTACATTGTATTAATAAGGCATGTGCTGTTATATTCTGTTCTGTGCAACTCTGTCCATTTGAAGTGCCGTCAAAGAAGAAAGTGGTCTACCCCTGCATTCATTAGTTCACTTATGCTTTTAGAACTTGATGAGACAAATGTGGCCACATACACAACTTGATTTTCTTACAATGCGACCATGTTTGTCTGGACAATGGAAAGAAACTTTTATTAACTGTTAGTGTAATGTATATGTTTCCATTGAATATGAGAATGTATTTGGTTTATTTTCTTAATCACTGCTGTTGTCTGCAGTCTTCATGGCCTTATATGGGGTGAAAACATGGAGGTTGGCTGTGAGTCAGATACTGGTGGTCAGGTAGATTTGAGCTGTGATCTCTGATTTTCTTGTTTTGTCCGAGAAAGTATCATTATCTTTTGACTTCATAAAGGCTCTGATAATCCTTGCTTTGGGTACATATTTGGAATGGTGATTTTATTCCTTATTTCAAGCTGAAAAGTGGAAGACTCACTGTGGGTCATCAACCCACATCATCTCTTTAGGTCAAGTATGTCGTTGAACTTGCAAGGGCATTAGGTTCAATGCCAGGCATTTATCGAGTGGACTTGCTTATTAGACAGATATCGTCACCAGACGTTGATTGGAGTTATGGCAAACCCACGGAGATGTTGTCTCCAAGAAATTCTGAAGGTTTATCGGACGGACGAAATGGGAGAGAGCAGTGGTGCTTATATCGTCCGTATACCTTTTGGACCAAGAGATAAGTATATTCCAAAGGAACTTTTATGGCCCCACATCCCTGAATTTGTTGACGGTGCACTCAGCCATGTAATACAAATGTTAAAAGTCCTAGGAGAGCAAGTCGGCGGTGGCCAACCAGTGTGGCCTGTTGCCATCCATGGTCACTATGCTGATGCTGGGGACTCCACTGCTCTTCTATCTGGGGCTCTTAACGTACCAATGCTATTTACTGGTTACTCACTTGGTCAAGATAAGTTGGAACAACTCCTCAAGCAAGGCCGTCTGTCCAGG
Organism: Eucalyptus grandis; assembly: GCF_016545825.1. Classification (NCBI taxonomy): domain Eukaryota; kingdom Viridiplantae; phylum Streptophyta; class Magnoliopsida; order Myrtales; family Myrtaceae; genus Eucalyptus; species Eucalyptus grandis. The sequence continues at coordinate 21,392,786 of NC_052614.1, read as the reverse complement.
GATGAAATCAATACGACATACAAGATAATGCGCTGAATAGAGGCAGAAGAACTGTCTCTTGATTCCTCTGAGATAGTGATAACTAGTACTAGGGAGGAGATTGATAAGCAATGGCGCTTGTATGATGCTTTTGATCCGATATTGGAGAAGAAGCTACGAGCAAAGGATAGAGCGCAATGTAAGCTGCTATGGAAGGTTCATGCCGTGCATGGCTGTAAGTATTATAAATTCCTTTTTTCTCTCCTCTTCTGACATAACTCTCTCATTCTTTACCGTTGTTTATTGCATGATGGATGTGACAATCTTTTGCGCACCTTTTGTTTCCATGCCTGTTTAAAACTGGCTTACTAATGCTGAAATGGTTCTTCAGTGAACTATGCAAATTAATCATTATCTACATTCTGCTTGGGTGCTTTTTGGTTGATTGTTGACGAGAGAAAAGTAAATAAGCAGCAAGCTTTATATATACATATACATATATGATATTTTGTGCATGTGTAGATATTGTTATTGTTGATGATGCTGTACCATAAGGTGGACTAAACAATTCTGGGGCACCAATTCAGATAATACCTCCGGGAATGGAATTTCACAATATTGCTCCACAAGATGGTAATATGGATGCGGAGATGGAAGGAAATGATGATCATCCTACTACCCCGGATCCACCTCTTTGGACCGAGGTTCGTTACTAATTTGTTTGAAAAAGCTAAGATTTTGAAGAATGGCTCAAGTTAATCTTCTTCCAGCACATGCATTGGCATGGACTCACTTTCGATTTGTAATAATGCAGATAATGCGATTTTTCAATAACCCTCGGAAGCCCATGATACTGGCACTTGCAAGGCCACACCAAGAAGAACATCACGACACTGGTCAAAGCATTTGGAGAATGCCGATCATTACAAGAACTGGCTAATCTGGTAATATAGTCTAAGATCATTACCATTGTATTTGTTTGGTAAAGTATCTTCTCGATTATGCTTATGAGACTCTGAAGAGTATGGTAACCTCATTTAGCACTTTGTTATACAAACTCTCATTATGGGTAATCGAGATGGCATTGAAGAAATATCAAGCACAAATGCTTCCGTTCTCCTGTCTGTGCTGAAGCTTATTGTCAAATATGATCTTTATGGGCAAGTGGCATATCTTAAACACCACAAACAGTCTGATGTTCCTGATATGTATGGGCTAGCTGCAAAGACAAAGGTAACTTTGGAGTATTGTGCTAAACAAGTTGTCTGTGAGAATACAGTTGTTCATTTTCCCAAGAGAGCTGTTGCATCTTACTGATAGTCTATTTTTTTCGTATGTTTCTTTGGTACTGACATCTTGCAAACCATTTGCTTAGAACATACACCAGAACAAGCAACCCCATTTTGATTACTTAAGTCAGCCATATTTGTTCTATATCATGTTGTGCAGTTATTGCTTTGATTTAGTCAAGATTATATGCTACACTCTACACATATGCCAGTGCCCACTTGCATGCATTTGTGCGATTTTCTGCTGAATGACTATTGATCTGAATTTTTTCAGGGTGTTTTCATCAATCCAGCTTTCATCAAACCATTTGGGCTTACCTTAATAGAGGTGAGCATTACTTTGTGAAGTGTTTAATCTTCTCAAGTCATTATACGATGAGAGTTCTTCCTCTTTTGTCACAGTCAGCAGCTCATGGTTTGCCAATTGTTGCCACAAAAAATGGAGGTCCTGTTGATATACACGGGGTATGCCTCATCAATCATGAGCTTTTAAACAATTTTTCTATGAATATATGATATTATTCTTGGTATTAGATCTCCAGATCCAAACTGACTGACGTGAACAAAAAGTGCAGGTTCTTGACAATGGCCTTCTTATCGATCCCCACGATCAGCAGTCGATTGCTGACGCTCTTCTGAAGTCGGTGGCAGATAAACATCTCTGGGCTAGGTGCTGGCAGAATGGACTGAAGAATATTCACCTATTTTCATGGCTGGAGCATTGCAAGACTTATCTCTCTCAAATAGCAAGTTGCAAGCCCAGGCATCCACAGTGGCAAAGAAGTGAGGATGGTCTTGGAAATTCAGAATCTGATTCGCCAAGTGATTCTTTGAGGGATATCCAGGATCTGTCCCTAAATTTGAAGTTCTCATTGGATGGGGAGAAGAATGAAGCTAGTGGAAATGAGAATTCTGTAGGATCTGAAGAGAATGCAGCAGATAGAAAAAAAAAAGTTAGAGAATGCTGTAATGACATCGTCCAAAGGTATTTTAAAGTATAAGAAGACGGGATTAGTGGAGAAATCTGATCCGAATGCCAACTCTTCTGAATTTCCACCCCTGAGGAGGAGAAAGCACATCTTTGTCCTTGCTGTGGACTGTGATTCACTGACAGATCTTCTTGAAATCATACAAAAGGTTTTCTCTTCTGTGGAGTATGAGAGGAATGAAGGCTCCATTGGATTTGTACTGTCAATGTCTTTGACGATGTCTGAGGTTCACAGTTTTCTAGTTTCCAGGGGTTTGAGTCCTATGATTTCAATGCATTTTTCTGCAACAGTGGTAGTGATCTCTACTATCCATCTCTCAATTCTGAGAACCGTCCGTTTGTGATCGATTTCTACTACCATTCACACATTGAATATCAATGGGGTGGTGAAGGGTTAAGGAAGACTTTGGTTCATTGGGCAGCTTCTATTAATGACAAGAACGCTGAAAATGAAGCCCAGATTGTCACTCTGGCAGAGAAGCTCTCCACCGACTACTGCTACACCTTCAAAGTGGAAAAGCTGGGAATGGTACACCTCATCTCTTTGTAACTCTGTTTTTAGTGGGATGGTCATTGCAAGTTTTTGTTGATACAGATGAGGGGATTCTGGGATTTTGCTGATTCTGTCACTGTCCTAGTATTCTGGTTGAAATAAGTGAGAGCCTCTGACAGTTGGTCCTGCAGGTTCCCCCAGTTAAGGAGGTGCGGAAGATGATGAGAACTCAGGCTTTATGTTCGCATACTATTTATTGCCATAATTGGACCAGGCTGAATGTCATTCCAGTTCTGGCATCTCACGCCCAAGCACTTAGGTGTTGCTTTTCCTATTGTCATGGATGACCTGAAAATATCTGATGGAAATAAGTGCATTTGGTCAAAACATCATGCTTGTTTAAATTAGGTTGCAAGACATTTGTTTTGTTTGAAACGTGCACATTCGAGGCATTGATATTCGTGTCTATTGTCCCCTTAGATATGGATGTGATGAGCATGGCTTGAATCCAAATAATGGCACCTAATAGTCTAGCTACAGCACTCTGGTCAAGATTGTCATAAAAGCACAGAACAGAGTAAGGATGATTCATTGAACATCAATGACCAATGAACTAGAGAGTTAAGGTATATGGAATGGGAAATGCCTTCTACAGACCTAGAAAGATGAAGCAAATTCCACAGTTTGCTGAAGTTTTGGTAGCTGTAAGAAGGGTCATGCGGATTTGGGAAACATGTGGAGTCCTGCAACCAAGCTCTTTTATGTGGAACTGCATGGAGCATGCCTGATCTCCATATACCTAATGTCCCGCGAACAATTTACTTGTCTTGTAACATCAATTGATAAGAGTACTAAACGCGGTCATAAATGGCTGTTACCTGTAATAGGCACAACGGCATGACTAGACTATGATAATACTTCCCTAGCCATACTACAGATACATTTTGTCTCAGTGCACTGCGTCTCCTTGTACTCTGTTGTAGGGATGTCCGTTATTTGCATCATGCTTGATTGGCTCTGAATTGAACTCAAAATATATGTCGTCGGTACTTATATGTGCGATGGGGAGTCGACCTATCAAAGATGGTGGTTTTTGTTGGAGAATGTGGTGACAACGATTACGAAGGATTGCTCAAGAGGGTTGCACGCGAGTGCTATACTTAAGGGGGTTTGTGGCAGCGCCAGCAATCAATTCCATGCCAACAGAAATTATCCTCTTTCAGATGTCATGCCCTTTAACAGCCCAAACATTGTTCAGACACCTCAAGACTGCAGCGGCGATGACATTTGGGCCTCTCTGGAGAATTTAGGAGTCATGAAAGAGTGAAAGATTCGAGTGAAAGATTCTTCTCCATGGCCTGTTCCAGAATTTATCACGAGAGGTGCTCGTTGTCATCCCTTGCAGCTTCACATTTATTCCTTTGCTCCCCTTTCAAGATGCGTTCCCGTTACTCTTACTTGATGATGAAGCCTTCTACTGCTTGAATCCGAGCTGTTTTTTTTTTTTTCGTTTTGTGCCTCAAAAGGTCCATCGTTCTCTTCTTTTTATTCATTTCCTTTGGCCACAAGGTCCTGAGAAGGCCATTATCTTGCTGTTTACTTGTATGTTAGTGCCGGTGCATCTTCTGATGCTTTTCATTTGGACATTATAACTAGTGGAGATCCTTATCTCCCAAGACATCTGAGGATGAACATGATGCATATATATAAATGGCCCTCGCCCCCTTTCGCACGCCCGCATGCGCACGTGCAACTCGAAGCTTGACCAAACAATGGCATATATATCCACAAGTACTCTCACATTCTGTGATCAGTTTCATTTGTTACTGGGGCACCGATCCTTCTGTCAGGATACTGGTCTAATTATTCGCAGGATCCAGTCACATGTTTCACCCTGTTTACTCTTTTAACTCCATGGTACTGGATTTGGTGAATCGTGGAGTTGATTTCCATGTTTAATCGCAGATGCAAGGCCAACTCTTATCACCAAATGCAACTGATGTCATTTTCGAGCTATTCACTGATTCAGCTAGCATCTTCCACGCAACTTATGAGGTTACCGGTCGGTATGCTACAAGTTGGGTACCGGATTTGTTGGGGTGCCTCGTAATGGGAAAGAGGAATCATTTCCTCCGTACATGAAAATGAGCCAGTTTTGTTCTCGAACATCCATCAATATGTATGGAAATAAGTTGGTCATTATCAAAGAAAAAGACCATAAATTGTATAGCGTTGGTTTCTCTTCTAAAATTTGATTGATATTGCGTTTGGTGGACAAAAGAAAACATTCTGCAATGTAAAGTTTCGAATGTTTGCTGTTTCGACCTTCGAGGGAAGTAGAAAGTGGAGGACATTTGGGGCATTGAGAAACATCTTCCCTTTGTAAAGTAATATAGTAGTTTATAGTCCCCGAAGTGTGCTTCGGTCCTGGAAATCTAAACAGCGCAGTGAATAATTTCTAACGTTTTGGTTTCTTTCTTTTATTTTCAGTCCCTGAGATGGTGGTTCTGATCTCTTCCATGGGTTTTGTTTGCTTTTGTTAGGGTGGACGTCACCAGAGTCTTTGTACTTATATCCAAAAATCAAAACTCTATCTGTACTTCTTTTGGGAAGAGCCTCTTTACTTTTTTGTGTGTATGAGCGCGCGCGTGTGAGAAGAGCCTCTTTACTTTACCTCAGTTCCTCTGTTATGTTTTGTCCCTATTGCTGGTAAATTTTTGTCGATGTGGATAACCAAATCGCCAAGTTGGACGTCGAAATACAAGTGTCCTACTATGATTCATGAAATTTTTTTTAAGTGACACCAAATGGGCATCACATTACTCAGTATAAAAATTGAGAGACCACGTCGCCAAGTTGGACGTCGAAATACAAGTGTCCTACTATGGTTCATGATTTTTTTAAAGTGACACCAAATGGGCGTCACATTACTCAATATAAAAATTGAGAGAGAGAGAGAGAGAGAGACTATGGCCACTCAAGCTTCGTGAAGCTCGGGCCATGATTTCTTAAGTTCCGTGTTCACAACCATGGTCTCGAGTGGAGATCATGACCAGGTATTCAACAAAATTAGAGATTCTGAATCGATGGGGTGTTAGATTTTGTGGGTTTGATTTGGATTTGGTGGGGTTCAAGAAGAAGAAAGTTGCGAACAATGTCAACGTTGGAAAAATGAAAAAAACCGTCAGCAACTTTTTCACGTCCAAGGACGACCGGATACATTTTAGAGGGAAAATTTATCCCAAAAATCCTAAACCTATTATAATGGGTTAATTCAGTACCTAAACTTTTTAATTTGATTAATTTACCTAACTTTTTGATGATTTACTAATATAATTATTTTGGTAATTTTCGATGGAAATTATTAGCATAGACACCATGCCGTTCTACATAGTACAATTGTACTAACGTTGACAATTTTTGTAATTTTTGTATTTTTGTATTTTGTATTTTTTCTTATTTCTTTCAGCTGGTCTGCAGCCTTGATAATTATGGCCAGTGTTGAGGTGGATGATTTTTGCTATCTTTTTTTTTTTTTCTTTTTTCTTTTTTCGGTTATTCTTTTTCCTCCATCAAAAATGAGAGCCAGTCTTACTAGAAAGAAAAGAAATGAAAAAAAAAGAGAAAAATTATGGAAAATTTAAAAATTTATAAAAAATATTTACATTAGTAATTTTCAGTCAGATTGGCCATAAGAAACATTATCAAATCGTCAAAAGGTCAAAACTAGATCGACCGAATTAAAAATTTTGGTTGTCGTAAAATAAGTTTAGAATTTTTTAACAATTATCCTCTTTTAGCTATACTATGGGCAGTTTTGGAAAAAGAAAAGACCAGAAGAGCAGCTTAGATTTTTGGGCAAAAGTTTAGGGAACATTATTAACGTTACCCATTCTGTTACTGAAAGAAGATTGTTTTATGGGCTTTTTGTTGGATAACTGCGAGTCTCTCTCTCTGGTTTTGTTTAGTCGTTTTATTTTTGGTGTAAGTCTCTTTATTGATCATTCTTATTCGAAGCGAAACACGTTTCTAATGATTGTATCCAGACAAATGAGTTCCTTTTATCCGACAAAAAGTTTGCACAATCGATTTTTCTTTTTCTTGCTGCGGCAGGTGCAATTTTTAGGGGATCATATTCGAGTTTCTTTCCCCAAATTCACGTTCTTTATAATAAAAAAAAATTCACAAAAGATGATACTTTCAATCATATTTACCTAATGCAAGTACTTTCTGCCATGGAAACATCTATTTGATTTTTCGTAATTTCTCAATTTAAACCTCATTAATAGAAAATCTTAAAAGTTGCCTTCTTTTGATAGCACGGAAAAGTTATTTTTAGCAAAGATTCAATATTTCATTATGACAAAATAAAGTTTCGTATTTAATGCAAATATTAATCATTTAATAAAAGTGTATTATGGTTTGGTGTTCACAAAAAATCTATTTTATAATAACACAATAATTATAACCATCAGCAATTATTTAAAATTTTCAAAAAATGAACTAATTGAAAAGAGGCAACATAACTCTATGAGTAAAGTAACGATCAATTAGTATGATATCATAATAAATATTCATCATACAGTAAATTGACAGTCACATTAATATAACTACATATCATAGAAACGGAAGTAGGTCCCTACATTTTAGTCCTCGAAATATCCATAATTAATGGTAGTGGCTAAAAGATATACCCATAGATAAACTTGACAGAATTTATATACGGTTCATTCGAATTAATAACCAAAAAAAAAGAAAAGAAATTAAAATAATTCAAAATATATATCGTTTATTGTAAAAGATCATCTTAAATTATCTCATCCCATTAATATCCATATACCTAAAAAGTACAAAATCCAAATTCATTCGATTATAATAGTTTAGTCTAGTAACAAACAAGTATGCTAATTATGTGAATCCAATTTGTTAGTATGGATGTGTTTGTTTCATTGAATATTTCATTATAAGGAAAAATATTTTTAATGTAATTCATTTTCAAGGAAAATCAATTAGTGTTCAATTGTTTGACAGTTTAGGGAAAATATTTTATTTCTAGCCAGAAGGAAAAGTTTTTTTTTTTTTTTTTGGTAAAGAAGGAAAAGTTGTTTTTTTTTTCTTTTCACCAAAAAAAAAAAAAAAGGAAAAGTTGTTTTCTCTCAATCTAAGTTTCTTGTTTTACTAAATCGATTAATTTTCCATCACAAATACCAAAAAATTCAGAAAAAAAATAGTTTTCCTTCAAACAAACATACTCTAAATCATAAATGTATCATTGCGTTACCGACAATGAAAGAAAAATACTCAACAAGTCTTTTTGACAAGGGAAACTACCCAAAGGGGTTCGATGGATTGCCAAGTGAGTGCGAACTCTTGTGAGACAACACTTGTTTTTGGCATGGATTATCTCAAACCCTACTGACTGCAACTTGTTTTTCTCAATTTTAGTTTTGATTCCCACTAACCTATCACGGATCGATTAGAGGCCACGTAAAATGTATGAGTTTTGTTTTATTTTTGCAAACCAAAGATTTGGGCCACAGAGATTTTATTACATTATAGATTATTTAACGGTTGGTTTGGTACCTTTTCTCTTTTACAGAAAAACGTTCCATGCGATCTTTCTCATCATTTTATTATTATTATTATTATTATTATTATTATTATTATTATTATTATTATTATTACTTTGGAACGTGAAAGTCTAAATTAGTGCTAGAATGCGCAAACAACAAAATTTAAGAATGCAAATAATTAAGTAAATATAGTGATATAAACATAAATAAAGTTTAACAAAGTAAGAACCCGACCCATTTTGGACAAAATTGAACATCGTCTTATCACCAAGCTCCGGGACAGTGTACCGTTTAAACGTGCAATTAGTCTACCCTAAGGAATGCAAATTTCCCTAAACTATATGGTGATAATGAAACGTTAAACCCATTGGAATCGAAACCAAGTCTAGAATAAACTAAATCCTCTTATGCAATTCTCATCTAAATTCAATTTTGATTTTTTTATCTTATCATTTTTTATTCATGATGGAAATGACTTAAAACCTAAACTAGACTAGAGTATGCCGAGGTGTTATAGATCCAATATAATACTAGAGTTCGAATTAAAACAAACTACCAACGTGCAAAAACGACACGCAAATGACGCTAAAGGTGCGTTTGGTAACTATTATGTTCCCGAGAATAATTTCTGCTTAGAAATGATTTTTTTGTTCCTTAGACAAGTTTTTGAGCATTTCAAGACGTTTGGTAGCTGTTCAAAATTTCTATTCTCAAAATAAAAATGCGTTAGATAGGATCTCAAATTCTTTTGTGATTTATAATTTTTTAATTTTTAAAATAATTTTGTTCCATTTCTATCTTCTTTTTTTTTTTCTAAATCTTTTTTCCTTTCTTCTTCTCCTTCTTCCTTTAGCCGGCGAGGCTCAACCTTGCGGTGGCTTGGCGAGGATCGGCCAACGAGGCTTGGCCTCGCTGAGGGTTGGCAATGCTCCGGCAAGGCCATTGATCCTTGTCTGGCTGGTCACTAGCCATCGCCAAGGTTGGTGATAGGCTAAAGGAAGAAGAAGAACAAAAGGTAAAGAAGAAAAGAAAAAGAAAAGAAAAAGAAATGGTCTTGATTCTAGAGTTGTTATTGAGAACAAATAAGTAACTTTTTTTCTTCTTAATTCTTTTTCAGATCTATTTCTGGGGAAAAAAAATTACCAAACACATTTTTGTTCTTTTTTAAGAATAAAATCAGGCATTGTTTGGTCGGTACCAAGTAGCCAAATAGTGCCCAACTTGTCCGGACTGCTTGAGGTACTTTGTAAGGTCGAGGCAATAGCCGAGTGCTCGCCATGCATCAAACACTGCTCTGGACAATGGACTTTAGGTCTTCTTTTGGGTGTAAAAAATGGCACAAAAATGGCCCCTAGTGATCCCGATGCATCCACGGGACATGAGGGCTAATGGAGCCCAGCTCAAGACACCTCAAAGATGCGAGACGAAGCCGGAGTGGGCTCAAAGCCCATTGTCTAGTACGGATCAAATTTGGATAGTGTGGCTATGACCCCTATGCCCAATGGGAGGCTTGCTCTCTCAAGACCCCTACGATCAAGGATCTTTGTCCTTATCCCTTGGACTAGACACATCTTACTATGCTCAACTAGCAAATTGACCCAGCCAAACATGCTTGCCGACACTTTAGGATTCTCTAGGACTCATGAGGAAGCATCCTCTTCAAGTAGAATAAACATGTGGAATGCTCTAACAGCATAAAGAGAAGTCACCCGAAATCCCCTCCGACATCAAACTTTCAGAACTTGAATAGAGATACGAAGAGCAGCTCGCAATGCATAGCTTTGATGATTTAGATAATGACTACAAATCCTATGACGGAAGATAGACCTGTAGCTAGATTACTGTAGCACAGGTCACTGTAGCAATAGGTTAGAAAAATAACTGTTTACAGTCACTGTTTATATCACCTAGAATAATTTATGATCGGATTTTCCGTAGCCTCTATTTGTTTGTGACCTGTGAGCATGATCCTTGTTTACTTGTAATCTCTTAATGCCTATAAAAGACGAAGATAACGTAATGTGTTGGGCAGAGTCTCTTGAAGTAAAGTGCGTGTTTATGAAAATTTCCAATGTCTCTCTAAATACTTCTTATTCTCCAACCTGGTAGGATTTTCTAAGAAATGTAGCTCGGCTAGTTGGAAATGTTACCATCCTGACACCTTTGAGTGTATCTATGCTATGAACTAAATTTCTAGGTAGTTTGCTGCTAAAAGGCTGTCTAAAAAGGGCTTGAACAAGGTTCGCGTTCTGTGGGAAGGCATATCTGAAGCAACTAACTAAGTTTTCCTTGGTTCTAAGCATAGATCCCTTCAATCAAGGTTTGCCCACTTTGGAAAGGCATACCCGTAGCAATTGACTCAGTTTTCCCTAGTTCTAAGCATAGATCTCCTCAGTGGTATTAGAGTCATGGTTTTGTTTGTAATCTGGTTTGCTCCATGCGCTTAGCGGGTGAATTCAGTGCTAAGAAGATTTTCTCCATATCATAACTGATCTTGAAATCCTAGAAGTTCCAATTACTTTAACTTCTTCCCCATCTTCATCTTCTCTTTGAGACTTTCGTGTGTCAAATGCTTCTAAGATTGACTATCTTTATAAGGTCTCTCTTAGTGATGACACCAAGATCTCTGAAACTCAACTCCCTCTTATGAACCCATATTATGCTTTTGCTAAACCCGCCTTATCATTCTCTCCCATCCGATCTATCCGACAACTTATTCGTCAGACTCTTAAAGAAGTGAAAAAGTACGTACAGTCTTCTAACTTTGATCAACATTCCATTCCAGCAATTGAAAATGAGTATTTTGTTACTTTTCAAATTTCTTAGAATTCCCTAAACAATGGAACCAGTAGGGATACTTCCATGTCCATTATGGAACTGTATGTCTTGCCTTCAAATTTTATGATCGAAAAGGCTTGTCAGTTGTGGCCATAATGGCCTTATTGGATACTCAGTTCCTAAAATACCAGCATGCTTATATTGGCACCGTCCAAACCACTTTAAATGCTGGACAATCTTTATAACCTTATATCCAAACTTCAATGTTGCTCTTTGAGATCTTCAGCTACTTTCGTTTTTGAAGGTTCAAATTTAGCTCATTGGAGCACCCCAGATTGCTGATTCTATTGCAGCCAGATTGCACTACCATATGGTTTATTGAGTGCAGAACCATGTTCTTGATCTAAATTTCCAAAATGGAAATGAAGATGCCCTATTCATCTCCATGCAAAATGACCAGGCATCTTGCATCCATGTTTCGAGACAGATTCCAAAAGAGAAGTTGGCCAAACTCCTTCCAGAAACCTGGATTACCAACTTTGAAAAGTTGCATTAGAATAGCAAGCCTCTCCAGTCCTTGTATTCTAAATTTCCTAAAAAAAAAGGATGAAACTGTTGCCATCAAATTTGGCAAAGAAAAAGAAAATAATAATTCCATCTTCCAAGACTTGCTTATGATTGAACCATGCGTTTTAGAATCAATCTTTGAGCTAGACCCCAAAAAGCTTGTTAAATACTTCCATAGTAATGGAAATTCTGTCCATACTACAAGGACCGATATGGTCATTATTTTTGGGACCCTTTTTGCCTGTGTTCTTATTGCACAAATTCTTCTGACGAAGTAGACCCGAATACAAGGCCCATATGAAAACCCAAGAAACCAAAATATGGTGTATAACAAAGGTACTTAAATGGAGACTCCTCTGTTGATACCCTTAGTGAGTATGATAAGTTTCAAGTCATGGTTTCTTATGCTCCATCTCCACCACCATAATATACATCATCACCTCGCTCCACTAGATTTACCACCTACATCACCGCCCTTACCTCCTCAAAAAACCAGCCGTTTCCTCGTTCTATAAGCCAATCTTAAAGTAGGCAAAGAAAGCATTCAGACCCACTTAAAGTTCTAGGTGAAACATCACCTTGCCAGGAGAAGAAAGTTAGCTCATTCATCGCTATGTTTCAAGAGATAGACTTTCCTCCTCTTGTTAGAGAAAGTTCAAAACTTTCTTTCCCTGCCCCCGAAGAATTTATTGACCCTCAAGGGAGATATCGTCATGTTCCAAAAATACCGGCACCAACCGATGTGGATGAACATGAAAGGTAAAAAAGAATTTCTATTGTTGAAGCCATCTTGAATTGGCAATTGGAGACTCTTCTAGCACACAATAATGCTTTCAAGATGATTGATTCCAAAATCGTTAATGTATAGAGAGATATTAAGAGATATGATGAAACCATCAAGAAAATGCTTTCAGACTTTTAGAAAATGCTTCATGACTTTAAATTCGGACAATATTTGGGATATCATAATCTCGAAAGCCTAAAGGCGTAAATAGAGAAGCTCAAGAGACAAATTCAACTTTTTGAAGAAGGAAAATTCAAACCTTTTGATCCTTTCCCAACAGTGTCATGAAATGAGTACTTTCTTCCACCACCACCACAGAGCACTTCAATCTTTGCTGCTCTCGCAGAAATTTCTACTAGACAAGACAAAACTGATGTGGTAGAAATGCGAAACCGCCTTAGAAAATTGGATCGGCTAAGGAAAGAAAAGGGGAAGAAAAGATTCCTAAAAAATATTTGACTTCTATAAAGGAAAAGCTACATCAAATGATGCTATCCCAATGGACACCAAACAACACCAAAACAAACATTAAGGCTGTGACATCCTGAATTTCAGGTTTTGCTTTCGACTGATTGAGTTGGGCTTTTCATCGACGCGTCTATAGTGCTTTTCCCTAAGCTGATCACTTACGGAATAACTAGTCTATCATGTGAAGCCGTTAAGGGATTTTAACGCAATAGACTTGAGAATTCGAACATGAATCGACTGCTCGACCGTGCAAATTTGCAATGGTCATTACAGCATTGACCGATTAGAGATCGGAGATAGGTCGACTCGACAGAGCCATGTGATTAAGTGTAGGCGATTCCATCTAATTGCACAATTCTTGTCGATTGGCACTAGACCGATTTCTTTGTCGTTTTGGTATCTTGTGTTTCTATTTGAAATCTCGAGATTTCCACGACAACCGAGAGTCGCCAATGTGTCGAAGATGCACTTTGTGGCTCGAAAATAGTCGACCATAGGTCAAAAGCGTTAAAAGTTCATAAAAGCTACCCGGTAGATTAGGACGCGCTAAAATCGCGTCATATTGAAATTAACCGAGAAATTGAACCCAAATTCAGAAATTGAAAGTTCTGTCATTTCACAAATCATTTTAGGAATGTCAACTCATCCTCCGAAGATTTTTCTGCAAACCGAGATTTTTGACGAAAAATCAAGAATTGGCGGAATTGGATCGGGAAAGTTTGAGGGACCGTTTTTTAGTGCACCCATGGCCGTTAAGTTGATTCAATTGATGAGGAAAAATCATGGTTAAGTGTGGACACCATGGCTGGATTGTTTAGACTTCAATTGAATGGAATTGAAGAGGAATTGAATGGAATTGAAGGGATTTGAGGGACAAATTCACAAAATTTGTAGCCCCCTTGGTACACAACATTTTGGACTCTTTGGCAAGCTTGTTGGGGAAGATTGATGGCTGCAAATGGCAGAGGGTGAGGGCCAAGGGTGGCGGGGGCAAGCCAAGAGAGGTTGAGACAAGTGTTAAAGCCTTATAAGTCCTTGGGGTCCCCCTTGCTTCAACAGCCTTCTTCCTCCTTGAAGCTTGGCTTTCTCCATTGTTGAGGCTTAGGAAAAGCTTGAGAGAACCAGAGGAAGCTAGTTAAGCCAGCCCCTTGTCGTTGAGTAGCCCGCAAAGCCACCATCCTCTTTTCCACCTCTGTTTTCTCTTCTTCCGGTTTCTACTCTAGTGACCTTTCTCCAAAAACCCGAGTTAAAAGTTACAATCCTGGACGAATCAGCTCTCGTGCCACCCACCACCGTGACTAGGAGATCCAATCCGTATGGATGGAGGTCACCTCATGTTGAATGGAGCCACTGGCCAACTCGCCTGGCCGTCGGAAGCCGCCGCTCGCTGGTCCGTTGGGCAGCTCGCCTGAGTGCACTGTTTCGCTTTTTTCGCGATTTTCGCCATTTTTCTTCCCATTTCAACCAAGCCTCCACCCATCCCAACCACCAGCAAGTCCCCCTTGATCCCTAGGCGTCGCCGGTTGCCGGCCATTCGCTCGCCGGAGCTTCGATCAGCCCTTCCTCGCCATTTCAGCTGCTGGTTCTCTCCTTCGGTTCAGCCAATAACAGAAGCAAAAGCCAGCAAGGGTCTTGAAGCTTTGTGACCTGATTTTGAGCCCTTCCTAGCCTTGCTTAGTGTCGTCTCTAGGAGGATTGTCGCCCGCCTTGGTGTTGCTGTCACCGTGGACTCACCGGAACGTTAAACCGGTGAGTTTACTCACTAATATCCGCTTAGGGAGTTAATGATACTTAAAGAGTGTTTGCTAAGTATGTTTATGTGGTTAGATTAGTTTATTTAAATGTTAATTAGATTAGATTGGTGATTAGTTTAGTGGATGGATTAATTAGTCTAATTATGTAATTAGATTAGTGTTAATCATGATTAGACTTTTAATTAATTATATCATTTATTTATTTATTTAAACTAAATATTATTTAATTATATTATTTTATATTTAAATTAAATTAATTTTCGGAATTTATTTAATTATTAATTAATTAATATTTTCCAGGAATTTTAGGGAGAGCCGCTTGATAGAATTTCTAGGCGATCGCAGTGGTATGTTTAGATTCTGTAATTGATGGCTGGATTGTACAATTGAATGATTCGTTGTGAAATTTTGTGGTGATTGTGATTTTTAAGCAATTGGTTGGTTACGACACCTGGCTAAGCCAGAGAACCACCTAATTTGGCATAGGCTGTGCCCATTGGGCCATAATTAATCGCCAAAGTAGGCTGTGCCCATTGGACCGTGATTTACCGCCGGACTTGGAATAGGTTGTGCCCATTGGCCCGTAATTAACCACCAAAGTAGGCTGTGCCCATTGAGCCGTGATTTACCGCCGGACTTGGAATAGGTTGTGCCCATTGGGCTGTAATTAACCCCTAAAATAGGCCGTTGTGATCTACCGCTAAACATTTAGTAGGCTGTACCCGTGGGGTCGTGATTAATAGTTGGAACGAGTGATTGATTGAGATATAGTATGATGCGTTCCAATTGTTGAGTGATGATTGCATGTATATGAGATATGAATTGTGTTAACGTGCTGGAAGGAACTAAGGCAAGGTAAGTCCTCTGTTGTGTGTGGCTAGGCCACCCTTAGGTGTATTTCCTTCCTAATAGGGGTTTAGGGGGTGAACTTGCTGAGACAATGTCTCGCCCCATCATGGGCTTATCTTTTCAGGTCCTTAGATGGTGATTGAGGAGGACCGAAGCCCCGGAGTCTGTGGAGGTGGAGTCTGAAGGATCGACGTATGTGTCCGACTAGTATGTCGTAAGACAGCTTCTTTTTGAGAGTCGACCTATTGTAGACTTTTGACCATACTCGTTTTGTAATTAAACCTCGTTGTTTATAAAAGTTAGCTTCTGTGAAATGTTGCCCTGCTTTTCTATCCCAAGCTTTTGTTGTTAGGGGTATTTATTCGCTTCCACGTGCGCATTAAAATGAATGGGTCGGCGACGTGTCCTAGGATACCGCATATTTGTATTGACCACCGAGGGATAGGCACGCGCTCAAGGATCGGGGCGTGACAAAGGCTGGGTTTGGTAGTCGAAACAAAATTCAGGGTATGATCAAATTTATCCTATCTTATGTTTGATGCTTACTCAATGTAAGATAAAGTCAGATATAAAGGGGACATGGATTGGATAAAATTATCTTATAGGGGTGGTGAGATAAAGATAGATATGATTTCTAACATTTATAATATGAAAGTTATTTTTCTCGAATGAAATATTTCTTAAATTAATAAAATTATAATTATATTTCAATATAAATAATATTTGAATTCTAATATAAGAAATTCAAAATAAAAAATAACAATTTAGTTATTTTGATTTAATCTTTCTTATATATTTGAATTGAATTATATTTTATAATATAAATTCAATATATAAATATAACTATATATTTATAGTCATCATATATTTTAGGTATATTAGTATAGCTTACTATTTAATAAAATTTTATTAGAGAATGATGGAAGGGGAAGAAAGAAATAAAAAATAAATTGATTTTAAAAAGAGAGGAAAATAAAATAAAAAACAAATAAAAATAAAGTAGACAAGATTGTGCAAGCGATTTTAATATCTCTATTTGTAAATTTTTTAGTTCATTTATATTAATATGTCGTTTATACTAAACAATGTACATAATATGATATGAATATATTTGACTTTATTACAACAATCACCAAACAATAGATAAGATATAGCAAAATCCTTGGATTTCATATCCTATCTTATCCAATCCTACTCTAGTTAGAAATTCGAATGACCAAAGGCAGCCTAAAGCATCCAGACGCATCTACAGGCTGTTAGGGCCAACGAAAGCTGACCCGAGGCATGTCGGAAACACTAAACAAGTACGGATATACATTAAACGCCCCCTGTCCTGCACATTTAAACTCACGGCTTTACTCACAACATACGAATTCACTCTCAGCAGCTCCTAGTTTCACTTTGAACCCTCACGGTTTTGGCTTCGAAGATACCCTTGAAACTCTCGGTTTCCTAATAGCTAGTGAGAGATGCGAACTTTTGGGGAAGATGAAGTGGAGAAGATGAGTCAAGAGACATGGCCAAAAATAAAAAAGAAAAAAAGAAAAATCTCTTCTTTCCCTTATATGACTGTCCGCAAAAAGAGTCCCTAATCTCCGGTCATTAGCTCCATTTCCAGCAGATTTTTTAGCCTTCGTCCACCGGTCTTTGCCAAGTTTTTCTTGTCGATTTGCAGCTTGAAATGGGCCCCTATTTGAGCTTGATTTCATGCACCAGTCACTCCTTAAGTCATGGCTCTCATCTCGCCTTCAATCAGCCACGGTACCGGTCAAACTGGCCCTTGAAGTCAGCTGCTTCGGTCCAGACTGTCGGAGTTGACTGGCTACTGATCAACTTAGTTTGGGCTCGTCTAGTCCCCCTCACTCTATAGTTCATAATGCTTTTGTTCCGAAGAACAATTTCTTTTCAGAAATAGTCTTTTTCTATTTGTATTTCCTGAAACAATTTCTGAATAAAAGAACGTGTCTGGTAACTACACTAAATTTTTATTCTCGAAATGGAAAAATAATAGGAATATGTTCGGTACGATCCACAAAATTTCTATTTCTTTTATTTTTTAAGATTTTTTTTTTTTTCTTTTCTTATTCTTCCTTGTCGGCCATTAGCGATTGCTGCTTGCTCCTTGCTAGTCGACCATCGCTGCCGGCCTCAGGCCAGTGTCATTTAGTGGCTAGCGGTGGTGATTGGTGGCTGGTGACAGTGGTTGGCTGGTGGATGATATCCGATGGCGGTCGGCGGTAGTCAATGGCAGCAACTGGTTGCTAGCGGTTGATTGATCGGCAATGGGCGGCGGCGATTACCCGGTGGGTGGTAGATGACGGTGGTTGACTAGCGATTGGCCGGCGGGCGGTTGTGCCGATAGGTGGTTAGGCGGTGAGCGGTAGTCGGCTGGTAGTGGCGGTGGTAGGCAATCGGTGGTCGGGCGGCGAGCAGCGGTAGGCTGGTGGAGGCGGCCGGATGGCGGGGCAGTGGTGAGGGGCGGCAAGGAAGAAGAAAGGAAAAAGAAAAGAAAAAATAATTTATTTTTAGAAATTGTTTCTGGGAACAAGAAGCTACTTTTTTTTTTTTTACTTATTGCTTTTGTTCTAAATCTATTTCCTAGCCATTTTTCTATTTCGGGGAATAGAAAAATTAGTTGACGTTATCAAATGGATTTTTGTTCTTTTTCTATTCGGAGGAGCAAAAAAACAGAAAAATCAAAGAACAGAAACGTTCCCAAACAGCCCCTTAGTCTCTTGTTAGCGGGGGTCGGTTGTGGGGCAACAAATTTGAGGATAAATGGTGCTTAGGGGGATCCAAACCGGCAGGAGCAAGAACTGGGAAAAGCGTGAGTGAGTTAAGCGATTCAGGGGCTCCGATGTCCTTGTCGATTAAAATTCACGCTGGCGGGTCTCTTGTCTTCATAGTACATGTCCCTAGTTGCTAAGTGCAGAAGAAATGCCGGGAGAAAATCGATTGCCTTAATCGCCGTAATCTCTATGTAGAGTCCGAGATACCAGGCCTTAAAACATTCCAAACGGTGGCTGTCCAGCCCCGCTTTCAGGCCTGCCACGTTCCCGAAACATACGCCGACAATCCTAGAACATCTCTATATTAATGGCAAGTGCAAATATGAATAAACATGACGTAAACTAATTGATATCAAAGCAAAATTTATAAGCTGACCATTTCTATTGAAAATCTGCATCGAAAAGAATTACAATCAGCAAACTAGGACATCAACCGAGGCATATCCGTGAAAATCAACAATCTAGATTAGGAAGGACGTCGAACTTGACAACAAAGAGCCGCCCACACAAAATGACAGCTTAAACTGTGAAATGATGGTGATGTTTATTGTTTAAATATTGTAGGAGTTTTGAAGTCTACAGGCAATCTTGTTATGTAAGTTCCACGAATGTCCAAGTTCGTCAAATTCTGCAAATTCACAATCCCGTATGGTAATTCCACAATTGCCGTAGAATTTAAATCTAACTCAATCAATGATGTCAACTTTTTGATTGAGTTGGGGATCTCTCTCAACAAGTGGCATCCTTGTAACAACAAGTGCTGCAAAGACATGGCAAAGCCTATGGAGTTTGGAAGTTGAGTAAGTTTGTTGCATTGCCTTAGGTCAAGTAGAGATAGATATGCCAGATCGCCTATGGAGTGGGGAATGCTGGCTAATCCACAACAAGAGACATTAAGAATTTGGAGCTTCTTTAGACAACCAATGGATTCTGGCAATTCTTCAATCCCTGTATGAGATAGGTCCAATTGAGCTAGTGACACAAGGGAGCTCATGAATTTTGGGAATTCTCCGATCCCTGAATGGGATAGGTCCAATAGAGTTAATGATTCAAGGGAGCTCATGGCTTTTGGTAATTCTTCAATCCATGAATGAGATATGTGCAGTTGAGTTAATGACACGAGGGAGCTTATGGATTTAGGTAATTCTTCAATCTCTGAATGAGATAGGTCCAGCTGAGTTAACCACTTAAGAGAGCCCACGGATTCAGGTAATTCCTTGATCCCTAAATAAGATAGGTTCAGCTGAGTTAGCAAATTAAAGGAGCTCATGAATTCAGGTAACTTTTCAATCCCTGAATGAGATAGGTCCAACTGATGTAACAATGTAAGAGAGCCCATAGAATTTGGAAGTTGAGCAAGTTCTTCACAATATGAGGCACGTAGAGTCTTCAGCTTCATTAAACCACCACTTGATATCGGAATCTCTCGTATAGCGGTGTCATTTATGAGAAGCTCTCTTAATTCTTTCATATGACCTACTTGTGCTGGTAGCTCCTCTATTCTCCTACAACTACTAACATTTAGAATCTGTAGCTTCATCAAACCACTTCCAGATATCGGAATCTCTTGTATATTAGTATGATCCAAGATAAGCTCCCTTAATTCTTCCATTCTACCTACTTCTGTAGGTAGCTCCTTCAGCCTCCTACAGCCTGAGGCACTTAGAGTCTCCAGCTTCATCAAACCATCTCCTGATATCGGAATCTCTTGTACAGATGTGTTATCTATGAGAAGCTCCCTCAATTTTTCCATTCTACCTACCCCTACCGGTAGCTCCTCCAGTCGATTACAACATGAAGCACGTAAAGTCTCTAGCTTCATCAAACCATCTCCCGAAAGCGGAATCTCTTGTATGCTAGTGTCATTTATGAATAGCTCCCTCAATTCTTCCATTCTACCTACTCCTTTAGGTAGCTCCTCCAGTCTCGTACAACTACTGACATTCAAGGAGACGAGGGTCTTGATGTCTTCGATAGAAGAATCAATCTCTTCCATATTCTCGCATTCTTCAAGAATTAAAATCTCCAAGCTTTTATAAGCAGACAGGTCGGGAGTTCTTCTCAAAGATCGACAGCCTGTGAGGTTAAGAACTTTTAGCTTGATTGCCATCTGAAAGAGAGAGAATACCTCAGTGAGATTGATCTGTTGCAACATGTGATTTCTACTACTTCTTGTTTTTTTAGACTTTTAATGTTCCTAAAAAATACCCATGCTCCTACTCCTTTAATCTAGACTTATATATATATATATATATATATTGCAAAAAGAATGTTGGGGATATACAAGTGCTAACTATATTTTTGTATTGCATTAGGCAAATCTTCCAATTTGGCTAAAATAAACCAACCAATTAGCACTCACGAAGATAACAAATAATTCGTCCTCACCAAAACTATTATGAAGCAAAGAACTTATTTTGAAATAGTAGAGTTTACTTTGTTTCTAAAATAATTGACTCTATCTATGACCATTTTAATGCATTTCATGGAAAAAGCGGTTAGATTGTTTGTGAACGTAATAACACTTCATTTCTCATGAAAGAAGATTGATAGAGGAATATAGCAAGAATCGCTAAAAGGGCATACCGTTTACATGGCGAGAGATTAACTTAGAAGCCATAAACCATTTAGTTAAAGGAAGATTGTTTGTAGTATGTCTGATGTTATGCATGACTGCTCGTTAAGATATTATCAATTTAAGTTTATAAGGGGCATAAGCTTTGGTATCTTTAGGTGCCTATAATTCCTCTTTTATTTAGAGGAAAATCCTTAATTTGAGGAAGGATATTAAACCTTTATGAGAAAAAAGGAATGAGAACTTGGTGCAATGGGACCTTCAGCGACAAGTGATTATTCATAAGAGATATGCCTTCTCTACATCTTACCTTGAGTGGACCCCATCCTCCCCAGTCCTCTGATATCTTACTCCATGACAGATTGAGCACAACTAATTCCCTTGGATGAAAGTTGGCTGCTCGGAAATTTGTGGGACAATGCTCCCACTGAAGCCATTTTAAGTGAGGAAGCAAGTTATGGAAATCTCCTGTGAAATTCGCACCGCACACTTTGAGAAACCTTAAGTTGGTCAGTCCTTCAAATTGTTCGCTTGTGTAGGTTCTTCTGTAGTCACATTCATCGAGACAAAGGGCCTCAATCTTAGAATTGCCCTGGAATTAGGAAACATCGTGGATTGTAACTCTTGAATGACGAGATGAGAACTCTATATAAGAAAATTGATCTGTCATCCGATTATGGTGTTCTCATCTTCCACTTTGTGAAATAATCGGTTGTAGTTGCATATTATATATCTTTCTTTTTCTTTTCTTGCTAAAATACATACTATTTATTTAATTTACGGATAAAAGCACTGGAAATCTTAAAAATTATTATGGAAGTGCAATTGAGTTTTAATACTTTTAAAAAGTGCAATCAAGTTCTAAAATTTGTCACGAAAGTGTAAACGAGTCCTAAAATTTTCAAAAAATTGAATCAATGGAAAGATTTGATTGGATTAATTTGATAATTTTTAAGATTTGATTGCACTTTTCGAAAGTTTTAGAACTCAATAGTATTTTCACAACAAGTTTTAGGACTTCTAAAAACTTATCTATTTAATTTATCAAAAAATGTGAAGCTCGAGAGGGTGTTTCCAAACTATTCCGTTTTTGACTACGCCCTTCTCAAAATTTCCACCTTTTGAATTCCTAAAGATTGCATGCTTTCAAAATTTTAGCAGAATCTCTCCCTTCATGCACACACCACGTCAGACATATTTATCAAATACATGTCCTTTATACGTGAAACAGAACAACTCTAACTCATATCCTTTATATATAATAACGACACGACTCTTGCAATCCAAGTACTTCTATCAAATTGCCATCAAAACAAGAATGTCATCCCAAAAACCACGAACATGTTTTACATTCCTCTCTTATCAAAACGTAATATAAATTATTTTTCATCCCCCTATTTATTTCTACACATGTTTGATGTTCTTATTTCATTGTCACATTGATTTTTTTATGGTGAAATAGTAGTCATCTAAATGTTTGATCAATTTGCCCATAGATGGATGAGATCTTCTTATAGAAAGATTGGACATGAAGATTGATTAAATTAGATAATTAAGGAACTCAAGTCCCTTACATTTTTTTTTTTGTAACAAAATATTTTGGGAGCTCAAATTCATTTTTGATTTGAGGTGATGAACTACACATTGAGCACAAATCATGAGAGTCATAGTATGGATCCTTTGGGAGGTTTTAATCTTCCCTTCAAACTTTTGTTCTTTAAGACGAGACACTACTTATTTTTCCTTCAAATGTTTTGTATATATCCCTTTTTCAGTTCTAAGCGTTGATTGCAATTTGCGAAAAAATCTGCTCGCTGAAAAACATTGGTAGCATATTTCTAATTTTTTTTTTGCTATTTCATCATATTTTGCATCCCAATGAATCATCAATATGTTATAATTACTTCTAGTTATGTATTTTTTGACTTTCGTGCTAATAATGAAAATTACATCACACAAAATTCAACACGATATTTATTTACATGACAGCAAAAATTAAATCATTGAATGATCCATTGCTTTAAATTTACCACTTTTTATTGATATTATGCACATTGATCTCATTAACTAATTTTGATCAATCACTTTCTCGCCCATAAATATTCCTTCATAAAGTTTATGTGACGATGGATAATCTTCCATTTAGATCTAACAATAAAAATGTTATTCTAACTCTGATTCAACTATTACCAAGTGACGAGCTATCACTAGTTGTGCATTTAACTCATATTAGAATATAAGGATATTATTCTTATTACTAGGTGAGGAAACGATTCTAAAGCTTATGTGGTGATCATTTTTTTTTTTTTTTTTTAATTTAGAATCAACATTAAGCATATGGTTGTGAAATTGATTTCAAGTTATATTACTATAACATTTTTTTTTTATAAATTTATAAAATATAAAAATTGATGATTCTCTATCCAAAAAAAAAAAAAGTCAAGCGTATATTGTTAAAATATTTAAATTCCAGTTTAATATATATATAATGCTAAAAATTTTAGCTTCATCAATTCTATGATATTAATAGTTCATAATTGTTATTTGATTGAAGATGTGCATTGTTAATATATGTTTGTTAAAAATACATGGTTGTCAAATTAACTTATAAAAATATTTTCAAGACATATCATTTCAAATATATATTCTTATAAAAGTATAATATAATGTTGTAGATGCCGGGTTTTCTCTAGAAGTGCATTGTCGAATATTATGGTTTTTTAGTTTGATGTTGTATTGAAGTTACCAAAGGAGAGTGTCCTCGTTACAATACTACGAGGTAAATAGAGATAACCATCAATAATCAAGAAATTGCTCCTTAATTATATCCTAGAACCAGGGAAGAACAACAATTAGCCGAAAGAGCTCTTTTACCGGTAGAAGTTAGGAGACTTAGGATTGATGATAAGTTTTATCTCAAAGAAGAAAGAGAAGATGGACTCACATTCACTAATTAAGACAAGTTCAGAAAACTCTTACCTTGTTACTGTCAAGCACATCTACCGCCTCCTTATAAATCCATATTCTGCTACGCTGCTCAGGCTCCTCTTGATTTTCTAGAGCAATTTTCCTTCCAAAATCTCTTAGTTGATCATCCATCATTAGCTTGCCATCTTTGTCAATATTAACTAAGGACTTAAGACTCAATACTTCAATCCCCTTCCGTGGAAAAAAACCACAAGCAGCCCACATATAAGTTGGACTTTGTTTAGATGATCCAATAAAAAAACATGCAATATCTAAAAATATTTGTTGCTCATTATCATCTAATGCTTCATAGCTCATTTCCACTGTCTTTGGCACTTTGTTTAACTTCCGTAATTCTTGTTTCCACACTGTTTCGCTTTTTCCCCGTAAAAAAGAACCCTTAACTTCAAGAGCTAAGGGAAGCCCACCAATACTCAATACCACTTCACGGGAGATAACCTCATAATTACTCAGAGGAAAGTCCCTTCCAAATGCATGTTTACTAAATAAAATCAATGCTTGATCCAATTTTAACTTGGGAAGTTGGTAAGTGTAATCTGCCCTAACTCTATCAAGAATTCTCTTGTTTGTAGTTGTTATGAGGACTATACTTCTTGCTTGAAGCCAATCTTTTTCTCTGATCAACACATCAAAATGTTTATAATCATCCATATCATCAAGAAGAATAAGGACCTCCCTAGTTATAAATCGAGATTTGATGATACAGATTCCATCGTCGACATTATGAATATCATGGGCACGTCCCACTATGTCATAAATGAGCTGCTTTTGTAGTTCTTTGATACCCGTGTGCTGAGATTCTACTCTAATATTTGCCACAAAGCTACGAAAATGATAACGGCTAGAGAGTTTGTTATATAACACCTTTGCCAAAGTTGTCTTACCGATTCCAGCCATTCCATAAATTCCAATTATCCTTGTATCATTGGGTTTAGCATCTATCTCACTCATAATCTCTTCCACATGATCATCGATTCCCACCAAATGTTTGGGGACATCTAGTTGATAAAGTCCTTTCAATTCTCTCGTAACGTTTCTGACAACAATTTGAACCAATGATCCTTCATACCTACCAAATAACAATGAATTTCAATATAGGATGGAAACATTTACATATATATATTCGTGAAAAGTTTATTTAAGAGAAACTAAATAATGTTTTTATGGAGAATAATGTACCCATTAGCAATTTTCTCTGATTCCCATCCTTTCAAAAGACTGACTTCTTTGAGCACTTCTTTCCATTCCTTCACAACCATTTCGTCCATATTCTTTTCATGTGCACTGATAGCATCTCTCAATTTCCCTGTGGGATATCTCAGCTGTGAGGGTTCCACTTTGTAAAATATGGGCAACACTATTTGACTTGCCTTTCTTCTGCACTTCAACATATGAGCCAGCTCACAAAGGCACCATTTACTGAATGCATAGTTCTCCGAGATAATCGGGATGGAGATCTTAGATTGTGTTATAGCGTGGAGAAGGTTTGAACCAATCTTCTCACCAACATGAAGCTCATTGTCATACTTGAACGTATGAATTCCTGCATCGACAAGGCTAGTATAGAGATAATCGGTGAAGTTTTTGCCAGTATCTATCCCTCTAAAGCTTAAGAACACGTCGTAGACATTCCTTTCCCACTGTACATCTCCTCTTGTTTGGATGTACATCATGTAGTAATAGACCAAAGAGATCTTTTTTCTGTTTTAAAATAGGAGATTAATTGAGTGGAGGCTTAAAAGAAAGCCAGATTTCACAGTCCAGATCTGCGAATTGCACAAATGTCTCTCAGAACTCAGTTAATTTATACAAGAACACACACACCTCTTACTTAATCAGAAGAAAATGGAGCAATCAAAGCAGGAAACAGAGAAGAGCAAGGAGTCGTCGACTACCTGAGGAGCGCTCAAACAACACAATCCACCCACCTTTCCGATCTCCACCAATTCTCAGTCTATGCAGAGAGCGTGCAGATTCTGTACAGGTGCTTTGATTTAAAGATCTTTCTATCTAACAGTCCAAGGCCCTTTATGCTTATCAAACTGCTGCGGTGCATGTTGCACCAGAAGGTCAATTATTCCACGCGTAATTTCCGCAATGAAGGTGCGTGGGACCTATTCTATTGAAATTTAAGATCCAGCACACTTTTTTTTTTTTGTTTTTTTGTTTTTTTTTGGGTCAGAAGATCCAGCACACTCGACTGGACTTGCTTTCGTATTAACAAAAAAGTTGGACGGAGAGCTAGAGAACAATGCTGACGCTCTTCGTTGGTCATTATATTCTCCACTGACTAATTTAATGAAAATACTTCGACAATTTTTTTTAATGAAAATTAGGTTGCGATAACGCCTACTTTCTTTTTGTAGGATGCATGGGCAGGATCAATGTCCGATTTGATTTTTTTTTTCTTTAAATATCACTGAGGTCCCTTGCTTGCGCATGCTAGCACCAAATGATGACAGTACGTGTATTAGCATATTGTTGTGAAGAAAATGAAACATATTTATCATCGAACGCCAAAACTCTACTGAATATTTCAACAGTTTTGATATATTTGATAGAAGTTATGATTACCATAAAAACTATTAGAAATGTTGTATAATGGCTTTATCATATCTTTTAACCGCCTTATAACGACTTTATAAAATTCGACTTATTTTTTCCTAAACCCTTATTATTTTATAACAGCTTTATAACTGTTATCTTCTTATGAATTACCAATTGATTTATAATAGTTTCTTAAGCTCTCTCTTTCTTTGAATATAATTTAAACTTCAAACCACGATCCTTTAAGACACTAAATTAAAAAGAGAATTTTCTTTTCCTTCTAAAATCTTTTATTTCTTTGTTGGGTTATATAAATAATGTTGTTTTCGTTTCTTTTATTATTTTGTGCCGAATTTCATAATCTGAGAGACATAATTATCTTTAAGGATAGTGTTTGCGTGCCTTAGATAATTGATTTTATTTTTCCATCATTTCAATAGATTTCCAACAATTCTTTTTTTTTTTTTCATATTATCTAATATTCTTCCAACAAATTCATGTGTAGAGTCACCTTGTTATAGCTATTCAAGGTCAACTAAAGATTAAATGGAGATATTTTACGGAAGACCGGAATTGGGTGAGACCGTGTATCCAAATTTGAAGGAAGCTACAAGAATATTAGGACATTTAATATATCAAAAGGGCAAGAGAATCTACAGTACATGGGTATTGGGTTATCGAGACAATTGACAGTAAATATTGGAGGTCTTGTTTGTCCTTGCCTGGGGAGTTAGGGAAAATTGCCTAGAAAGTTTTAAATATATTGCACTTTTACTAATTTAGTTTTAATTTTTTCAACTTTGCCAATAGAATCATAAATCTTTTCACTTTTTGCCAATTGAATTCATTCGACCAATTTTGATCGAAATTTGTTGACATGGATAAATTTTATTAATTTTTAAATATTTTTTGAATTTTTAAATTATTTTTATGTTTTTAAATTGTTGTTGTTGTTGTTGTTCTTCTTCTTCTTCTTCTTCTTCTTCTCTCTCTCTCTCTCTCTCTCTCTCTCTCTCTCTCTAAATCTTTCCATTTTTACCTTTGGCTAGTCGTTGATCACCGAGCCTTCGGCAATCGGCTATAGGCCACAACCGATGACAGTTGGCCTCACGGGCCTCGGGCAAGGTTGTTCTTGTAGGCATCTGGTGAGGGGTGACGTTGCTAGCCGCGAGCGAGGCTTGCCCTTGCCAAATCTAGTGAGGGCGAGCCGGCGAGGTCGCCTCTCGCCATATCTCAAAGAGGGCAACCTCACCTAAGGCTCACGAGGCCGACCCTTGCCAAATCTCGGCAAGGGCGAGCCTCGCCTGAGGCCCACGAGGCCGACCCTTGCCAGTTGTGGCCTTTGGTTGGTCGCTAGAGGCTAGGCGACCAGCCAGAGGAAGAAAAGGGAAAAATTAAAAAAATTAAATCATCATTTACACATGACAAACATTATTGAGTGAAAAAACGATATTACATAAGAACTTACCATAAAAAGAATCTTAGAATAAACTTAAAGCAAAGATAAATGTTTCCACTATTTATAAATAGGAACAAAATGAATGTGACCAAACGGCGTCGTATAGTATGAATCGACGCTGAGTTAAGTTCCGCAGGAAATGGATGATGCAAGTGCGACGCGTGATTTCCGTTGCATTCACAGAGAAGGCGCGTCTTGAGTCTCCTGACTCTCACTGACTTGCTTTATATTTTCTTATTTATTTTCTGAGTCGCCCACTATGATGATTAAAAGTGGCCAGCGCTTATTTTATGAATCGTGTTTCTTGGCGACGTTGGAAATTGGAATCCCAAAGAAAAATTACATACCTTTGTGCATATTTTTGAATAGAGTAATCTTCTCTTCGACCCCACTGTGCATGCTTAGACAAAGCTGAGCTGTTGCCATCCATCTAGACAGTCCGGCACTCTTCACGCCAATCGAACTGCCGGATGCATGCTCCACGAAGGGGGCAATTATTGCACGCGTAATTTCCGTGGCACTAGGCTGTGGGAACCTCTGCGGGTGCTTTTTGACTTGACTTACCTTTTGTTCTAACGACCAATGTACTTACATGCCCTCGTTGCTGGTGGCATGAGTCATGACAAAAACATATCACCTGTCCGATTTTTTCACATGAAAACATCTTTCTGGCCAAAGGAAAAAAATGAAGAATCATTTGGGAAGTTAATAATAAAATATTATCTTGAAAGCGAAATAATTTTTTTTTTCATTATCTGAAAATTGATTCCGATTATCTCTAACTTTAGTTCAACAGAGGGAAATTACTGAAAGTATCTTCTATTTAAAAACCATGCTCTTCTTCTTTGTCACAAAATTGATGAGAGCTTTCAGTGCCTTTACAATTTTTTGTGAGGTATGATATTGCAAATTCAATTGCAACACCACATCATTACTGTTAGTCGTGATCCCTCTCATGATATGTCCTAAGAATTCAATTGCAACACCAAACGGCATAGTATAGTGTATAATCCAACTTAAAAATTCGTGATTGATGAGAGGAATCGACACTTAGATAAGTTCCGAGGGAAATGGTTGATTTGAGTAACACTGGAGACGCGAGATTTCCGTTGTCTTGCTTTTTGTTCAATCGCCCACTACAATGTCTGAAAGTATCCAGCACTTACTGTATGGATTGGTGCTCCTTGGCGTGTTTGGAAATGGGAATCCGAGAGAAAAACCACATATATCTGTACATTTCTCTGACTAAAAAGGGTTCTCTTCAATCCAATTGATATAATTATACGGGAAAGATATTTAGTTTTTCAAATACATTTGAAGATGACAGTGCTAAAATATTTTTGGCGCTCGTGCTAAACATGGCTTTAAAAGTTGTAGGTCTAACTTCCAAGATTAGTGTAGTTGATTGAAGTGTGGGAGATTTCTAACTTATGAATTACAAATTACTTATATTCAAATCTCACAAACAGCATGCAAACTAAACTGAATCAGAGTTAACCACATAGGCCAAAAGAATGGAAAGTACAAAAAAAGTTATAAATCTATCGCATTAATACTAATTCAATTTTAAACATTTTAATTTGATCAATTTAGTTATAAACCTTTTCACATTGGTACCAATTCAATCCATTCGGCAATTTATGCTGGAAATTTGTGACGTGAATGTCGGCGATCCTATGTGGCATCGCTGCACTAACGTGGACATTTTAAAATGATTTTTTTACTTATTTTTTGATTTTATTTATTATTTAAAAAAATTCCTTGTTTTTTTTTTTTTTTTTTTTCCTTTGGATTGCGGCCAATATCGGCCATTGCTAGCGATCAGTGACATGTGGTGGCTAGCGAGGGCGATGTGGCCCTTGCCAGCCATAGACGAGGGTTGCCCTTGCGGGATTTGCCGAGGGCAAGAACCTCGCAACCTGGGCGAGGTTGGCCCCCGCTAGACTCAACAGGGGTGGCGAGGGTCAAGCGCTCGCTAAGGCCCGCAAGTGCAATCCTCACTAGATTTGGTGAGGACGACCCTCGCCCGTGGTTGACAAGGACCATGGCGCCTTGCCAGCCCCGCCTATGGTCAGTCACCAGCCATGGCTAATACCGGCCACAGTTCAAAGAAGGAAAAAAAAAAGGAAAGAGAAAAGGAAAAAAAATGATTTTTTTAAAATAATAAAAATCGAAAAATTAGTAATTTAAAATGTTCATGTTAGCATCGACGATGCCACGTAAGATTGTTGGTGTTCACATCATTGATTTCCAACCTAAATTGGTTGGACGGACTAAATTGATAATAATATGAAAATACTTATGATTAAATTGATTCAATTGAAAAGTTTAGAATTGAATTGATATCAATGCAATAGGTTTAGAACTTTTTTGATGACTTCTCCCCAAAAGTATGAACTTGTTAAGTTCATAGAACTCACAAGGTGTTTCATGGACCAAAAAAGTAATCAAGCCTTAAATTTGACGTTTTTTCATTAAGGGTTGAATTCCAATGTCATTAGTGAGTTCAATCCCTAATATTGATGAAATGAGAAGGAGACCTTGCGGTGCAAAATTTAAGAGTCAGCAATAGGTACCACCAATGACATCAGACCTTAATGGCTGGGAAAAATAGTTGTAATAAAGCTAAGACACAGTATTAAATAATTTTTACAATATATCAAGGGAATGAAGATTCATTTTAATTTCAACACGTTCGTAAGGCACCAAAATAAATGTGGATGGAATTTTGAAGGAGCGTATGATTTTGGAAGTATAAATAAATGTTAATACTTTTTTAGTCCAAACAAGATAAAAGTTGAATAAAATTAATTGGTCTCTTGATGCCACACCTCTCTACGCAAATCTCAAATTATCCGAAGGATATCATGTTTGTGATTGACATCCTGCGATATCATGGGAACGATGAAATTCATATATCTGTCGCTTCCAGCAAGCGCGTAAGCAACTCTGTGAGTGTGAATCAACCTCGTGAATATGAACCCCTCTACTTTTGCTCCCAACAAGATGACCTGTTTTTGTTGGGAGAACACTGGAAACTTTGATCGAAATTTGGGATCCAGCACACCTGACATGACTTTCTTTTTCTATTAATTGAAAAAAAAAAAACTAATAAGCCATATTTAGGGGTGACCATTGATCTAGGGTCAACCCTGTATTGACCCTGGACCGGCCCAACTTGGCCGGTCTTGGTCTGGTTCTCAAAGAGATTGGGTCGATCCTTGGTCCTGAGATTCCTGGATCCTATATTGTGTGGGTTGATCCTCAATTCTAGAAGTTTGGGATTGATTCGACCCGACCGAACCCCGTACTTAATATATATTATAATCTAATAAATTATATATTACATGCTTTTGTCTACTCTAAATTTTAGTGCAGTCTCCTCTATTCTCTTCACAGTTCAATTTATCATGTAAATTAGAAAATAGATAGAAACCTAGTCCTAATTTGACAAAAAAGAAAAAGAAACCCTCTTCACTCGACTTAGCCTCGCTCACCTTGTCGCTTGCTTCTGTTCACTCGCCTCATTGCACACCTCTATTTCCTCACCTTGCATGTTCTTTTTTATGGTTTGTTACTTTTAGTAGCTATAAATTTCTGTTGTTACCTATCTTATATTTATGTTTGCTATGTATTAGTATTCATAATTTGGTTGCTCAATATCGCATTATGGATGGATATGTAATTTGAAATAGTATGTTTGTCATTTTAAAGAATATATAAATGAAACAAAACAATAATTGATTGGTCCCAAGTTGACCCTAGAATCAGACCGGACTCATAGGATCGGTCCGGTCCTTAATCCCAAGCTCAACAGACTTGGTTCTTGATCCCAAAGATTGAGGACCAATGGGATCGAGGACCAACATTGTATGGGTTAATCCTTGGTTAGGTACTGAACTAGCACAACCCGGACCATACTCACTCTCAGCAATACTCATTAACGTAGTTTGTCATTAGTGAATGGATGCTATGAACGAACTATACTACAATATCACGACTCAGACCAATTACATTGTTATATAAAATTGATCACAACCAAATGGTTTTCGTTTGTTTGCTAAGTAGAATAAATTTGGTTAACGTGTTTAATGCACCATCTCAAATTACAAACGGAATATATATATATATATATATATATATATATATATATATATATATAGCATGATAATAAGGAGGATGTCGTATTTCATTAAGATGATGGTGTACTGGTTATGTGCTTCGTTGTGAAAAATAAACAAGAAAATGCTTACAATAACAATGGTTAAATAGTAAAGATAAAACGAAATGAAGTTTATAAATAAATAAAAAATGAGATGCAAGTTTTTCATATAATAGTGTAATTTTTTTTTTTCCGACGGTTCTCTTAGTACTTTGTTCCGTCTTCATAATCCACCTACATGTGGAGAGGTCGACGAGAAGGGCGCCTCGTATATCAGATCTTCTAAATGAGTGAGTCCTTTTCTTTCCATCTCGAGAGGATTGCACTGATACTAAGGCACTAAAAAAGGTTTGGACCTGGAAAATAGGTCTTAACCCAAGTCCAAACCCTTTTTTTTTTTACATCTATAAAGTTAATATTTTTCTTATGTATTATGAACAATAATGATGTTACTGAATTGAAAGTAGTCCTTTCAATTTTATAAAAAAATAGAAGTAAATTTGCGACTCTTGTTACTTCCAACTAATTGATATTTATTTCAACTATATAGCTTATGACTGAAAGACATCATAGAGTAATAAAATAAATAAATTAAATCATTGTTTACACATAACAAATATTATTTAATGAGAACGACATTACATAAGCACTTATTATTTGGCGTTACCATAAAAAATGTTAGAATAAACTCAAGGCAAAGATGAATGTTTCCACTATTATAAATAAAACCAAAATAAATGTGACCAAACGGCCTCGTATAGTATGAATCAACGCTGAGGTAAGTTCCGCACGAAATGGACGATGTAAGTGCGACGGGTGATTTCTGTTGCATTTGCGGAGAAGGTGCGTCTTGAGTCTCTTGACTCACATTGACTTGCTTTATATTTTATATTTTATTTTTTGAGTCGCCCACCGTAATGATCAAAAGTAGCCTGCACTTGCTTTGTGAATCGTGCTTCTGGGTGGGTTGGAAATTGGAATCCAAAGAAAAATTACACACCTTAGTACACATCTTTTGAATAAAGAAATGTTTCTTTCGACCTCACGGTACATGCTTGGACAAAGCTGAGCTGTTGCCATCCATGCGGACAGTCGACTGTCGAGGACTCTTCATGCCAATCGAACCGCCGGATGCATGCATGCTGCACGAAAAGGGCAATCATTGCACGCGTAATTTCCGCAGATTATAAGGAAGGTGCGGGGTACCTTTGCAGATGCTTTTTAACTTTTTCGGGCAATTATTGCGCTCTTAATTTCCGCAGCATTATAAGGAAGGTGCGCAGGGGTACCGTTGCTTGTGCTTTTTGACTGGACTTGATTTTTCCACCGACAACCAATTATTACATGTTTCTGTTGCTAATGTACATTGGTCGATGACAAAAACATATCAATTATCGGATTATTTTCACATTAAAAAACCTTCTGATAAAAAAGAAAATTTGCAGAGATCGTTTGGATAGTCATGAATATAATTTTATTGCTAACTTTAGATTAATAGAAGGAAATTATTGCAAATCTCTTTTATATAAAACCTATATTCTTCTTCTTTGTCACAAAACTGATGGGAGCTTTCGGAGCCTTTAAAATCTTTGGTGAGGTATGATATTGCAAACTAAATTGCAACACCGCATCATTACTGTTAGTAGCGACCCCTTTTCGTGATGTCATGAGAACCCTTAGCATCTTTGAAGGTTTTGTTCGTATTTTAATGATTAAAATTATGCTATTGTTGGTTGGTCGGTCAAGTAGTTCAAAACTTAGCTTGCAAGACGAAGGTTCCGGGTTCCATTCTCTAACCTATCCCTATTATTAGGAATTCTTGATTTGTCAGCAAAGAATGAGCCTGAATTTGGTTGTGTCGTTGGTCTTGGGTTTCTTCACTCGCACTTGGTGGGACTGCCCTCAAGGGCGGCTCATCTAGCGAACAACTGACGTTTCATTAGCGTCTTAACCTGAATATTCTAACAATGGGTGAGGCATCTCCCAACCCAGTCAAAAACATTTTTTAGCTTATAAAGTCCAATTTTCTTACCTAATAAACAATAATGATATAAGTGAATTTAGAGTGGTTCTTTTAATTTTATTAAAAAAAAATAAATATGCTACTTTCGTTATTTCCAACTAATTGATATTTATATCAACTAAATAGCTTATGAATCGTGGACCAATAAAATAAACAAAAAGTATATTATCATTTAGACGTGATAAACACTGTTCACTAATACTACATAAACACTTATTATTTGGCATAACCAAATATCCTTTTGATGAAAAAATGCGTAAATAAATTAAAAACAAGATGAACATTTCCACTATTTATAAATGAAACCAAAATAAATGTAACCAAACGGCATAGTATGGTGCATAATCGAACCTAAAAATTCTTGGTAGATGAGAGGAATTGATACTTAGGCCTTGTTCGTTTTATGGAAAATAATTTTTAAGAAAACATTTTCCGAATTTTTTGGCATTCGTCTCACGAAAAACATTTTCTGTTAATGGAAAAAATACATTATAAAGTAGGGAAAATATTTTTCACTTTTCGTAAATTCGATACCTTCTTTTACCTTTGTAACTTTCACCAAACACATTTTCCTTTTCTTTTTAATTTTTTAAACCAAGTTTTAAATTTTTTTTATTTTCTTTTTCTTTCCTTTTTTATTCTTCTTCCTCAGTTGGTCATTGGCCACCAGCAAGCTCGGGCGTTGTTGGCCTGTGGCAAGGTGCCTCGCCTAATCCGGTGCGCTCGAGCTCGCCAAAGCCTCGCTCGACTCGCCTTAGCCAAGCTCGAGCTTGCCCGGATCAACCAAGCCTTGAGCTCGTCGACCGCGTCTTAGCCGGTTGCTTGGTGCTAGCCATCGCCAAGGCAAGTAGTCGGCGGAGGAAGAAGGTGGAAGGAAAAGAAAAAGAAGAAAGAAAAAGATTTAAATAATAAAAATTTGATTTTTAAACATACAAAATAATTAAAATTATTTATTATTCAAAATATTCAAAATAGAAATTCGATTTTTTTGGTAATTTTTCTCAGAAAATCAAATCAGAAACTGAACAATGAAAAATATTTTTTAACTTATTTTTAAGTTTTAATGGAATAGCAAAAATATTATCATTCTTCTTAAAAATATTTTTCAAAATATGATATTTTTCAAAAAATGAAAGAAGTCCCGTATAAGTTCTGAGGGAAATGGATGATTTAAGTAACGCTGGAGACGCGAGATTTCCGTCTTGCTTTTGTTGACTCACCCACTGCGATGACTAAAAATATCCCGCACTTACTTTATGGAATGTGCTCCTTGGCGTGTTCGGAAATGGGAATCCGAGAGAAAAACCAGATATATCTGTTCATCTCTCTGACTAGAGGTTCTCTTCAACCCAATTGATAAAATTATATGGGAAAGATGACACTGGTAAAATATTTTTGGGCCTCATGGTAATTATGCCTTTAAAAGTTGTAGGTCCAACTTTCAAGATTAACGTAGTTGATTGGAGTATTGGGAAATTTCTAGCTTAGGAATTACAAATTACATACATTCAAACCAACTTTCAAGATCAACAGTTGATTCAGAGCTATCCACGCAAGCCAAAAGCATAAACTTAACAAGTTCATAAAGCTTACAGGTTGTTTCGTTGGCCAAAAAAGTAAGCCTTGAAATTTGATTTTTATTTATTAATGGTTAAATTCCAATGTCTCTGGTGAGTTCAAATGAGAAGGAGACCTTAGGGCATAAAATTTAAGAGTCAACAATAGGCACCATCGGTGACATTACACCTTAAATTGGCATATCTGTAACTTATATAATTTGTAACCCATCAATCAAATGTGCGGTTGGAGAATTCCTCCACCAAGAATGGAGAAAATATAGCTAAGAAAAAGAGTTGTAATAGCACTAAGACACAATATTAAATAATTGTTAAGAGATATCAGACAAAAGAAGATTAGTTTTAATTTCAACACGTTGGTCAAGCGCCAAAATAAATGTGGATAGATTTTTAAAGGAGTGGGTAATTTTGGAAGTATAAATAAATGTTAGTACTTTTCCAAGGCCAAACAAGATAAAAGTTGAAAAGTGAATAAAATTAATTGGTCTCTTAATGTCATACCATCTCTGCACAAACCTCAAGTCATCCGAACTTTGTGATAGACATCCTGCGATATCATGGGAACAATTAAATCCATTTATCTGTCGCTTCTAGCAAGCACATAAGCACCTCTGTGAATCAACCTTATGAATATGTCCCCCTCTTTTTTGGCTCCCAACAGGAAGACCTGTTTTCGTTGAGAGAACACCAGAAGCTTTTTTTCAAATTTGAGATGCAGCACACTTGACTTGACCTCCTTTTCTATTAATAAAAAATAGAAAAAATAATTAATAAGCAATTCTCCTTAAATTTGTTTGTTATTAGTGAATGGATATTATGAGCCAACTATACTACAATATCATGACTTAGACCAGTTACGTTGTTAAATAATACTGCACTAGAACCAAATCTTTTTTTTTTTTTACTTGCCAAGTAGAATCAATTCTGTTAACATGTTTAATACACCACCTCAAATTTCAGATGTCAAAAAAAAAAAAAAAAAAAAAAAAATAGAGACATGATATATGGTGGACATAGTAGTTTACAAGGATGATCGTGCACACGGTTACAGGTTTCGTAACAAAGAAATAAGCAAAAATAAGTATTAAA
Organism: Eucalyptus grandis; assembly: GCF_016545825.1. NCBI lineage: Eukaryota > Viridiplantae > Streptophyta > Magnoliopsida > Myrtales > Myrtaceae > Eucalyptus > Eucalyptus grandis. The sequence continues at coordinate 21,356,055 of NC_052614.1, read as the reverse complement.
GATAAAACTATCTGAATTTTAGGAAAGATATATGAAATGCAAGTTTTTCACATAAGTTGAGTATAACTTTCCCTAATGATTATCTTAGTAATTGGTTCCGCCTTCATAATCACTTACATGTGGAGAGGTCGATGAGAAAGGCGCCCTGTGTATTGGATCTTCTGAACGAGTGGGTTATTTTCTTTCCATCTCGAGAGAATTGTACTAATACTAAGGCAATAAAATAGGTCATGACCTAGGTCCAAACCTTTTTCTATGTCTATAAGTTAATATTTTTGTTATGTATGATAAACGATAATGATGTTACTGAATTGAGAGTAGTTCTTTCAATTTTATAAAAAAATAAATCTGCAATCAACTACATAGCTTATGAATGAAAGACATCACAAAGTAATAAAATAACCAAATCAAATCATCATTTGTTGGGAAATTTGATTGTTGAAGAAGATGGAGAAGTAATAGTAGATCCTTGACGCTTTGATGCGTGATGACGATCACTATTCTTAAGGTATTATTGTCATGGAGATAGAGACATCGGCTGCGTCAAGTGCTTGCAATCTTGATAGATTGCGAATCAATCCTTATGATGGACTAATTTCATCTATTGGAAGGACAACATGATTCTTCTTCTATCTGAATTATGTATTTTCTACATCCTCGATCCCAACTTGCCTGCTATCCCTAATCCAAAGGATGATGACTTTGATGAAATCAAAGCTGCGAGGAAAATGGGCGAGGATGATGAAAGGAGTGTTGAGTAAGTATTTTCAATGCTCTGTTGGATCATCTATATGAAACTTTCCGATCTTACACAAATCCCAGAGATATTTGGAATGCCTTGGAGACCAAATACAATATCAACAAACGAGATACTGATAGATTTACTACTTTGAAATAATTTGAATTTACCATGGTTAATGAAAATTCTATCTATAAGCAAGTGGAGGAACTACAAACATATGTTGCCAAACTCAAAGACCTTATAATTGAAGTTTTTGAACCTCTTCAAGTTGCTGCAATTATTTCATAATCGCCTTCAACTTGGAATGATTATCGAAAGAAACTGATAACGCTAGTATGAACACTTAGAGGGGGGGTGAATAGGTGTTAATGAAGTTTTTGCAAGACTTAACAACTTAATTTGACTTATAATAAAATAGTAGATTGAAGATATAAAAGATTATAAACTGATATATAAGATTGTGAAATAAGTAAAGAGATTAGGGAAAGAGAATTGAGACACAAGGTTTATAGTGATTCGGCTTAGATCAAGCATATGTCCACTCTCCCGCACTGACAGCCCACTGGTTGGATTCCACTATGAATCAAAAGAGATTTTACAATATCATGTCCTTGATTCCATAGTGTAGAGACTCAGCTACACTTCCTCAAGGTCTCATAAGAATTTGATCTCTCTTTTGAGTATAGTTTAAGCTCGACAAATTGTAATAGCAAAGAACTAAAAGTTTCAGACTTTGAAATTTTTCTTTCACGCACACACTTGAATAACTTGAGCGTCTTCCTTATATACTCCTCCATGCCATCATAACCGTTGGCACCTTTCAAAGGAGTTCTTCCAATCTACCCGTTGAACAGAATCAATTCGAAAGATCTCGAGTTATTTAAGGAATGTGATGATAGCCCACTAATCATGCTCGCCTAGACAATCAAGATCTAGGTTTTCATAAATAGAACCTTCCAAGTATACTTTGCCATTCAACGAATCTAATTATTCAAGTTGATTAAAATAAGAATAATTGATCATGAGATGCTATCTCCAGCCATGAGATATTCATCAACCGTACGAATCAAATCCTTAAAGATATACTTGTATATGGATAAGTCTTCTTTATTAGATGAAACTTTTCTTCATCGGTCTGGAAACTATCAGTGAGGGTAGACTTTAAATCTTGAGTCTAGAGGTCTTTAGACTTTGACGATAGAGTCTGCAAGTCTTCAGACTAGACTGATGGAAACATTTTGTCAACTTCAAAACAAATAAGGAAGTTTTCTCCAACAATCTCCCCATTTTTTATGGTGACAAAACTTTCCTGCAGATTTGGACACTTTGACCTGCAAAACAATACTTAAGCAAACCAAGATTTCTTATGAAAGATAATTAGAGATTAGGATAAAGATAGTAGCGAATCTGCAACCATAGAAAACATGTTAGTCCTATAAAAGCAACTATCTTTATCATAATCAATATCATAGCTTAAGTTACTTGCAAGCATCATCAGTCCAAACTAGTCCAAATCATAACCACACCAAACAGAAGATAAAGTTCAAAACAAAAAGTTATCAAATTTGCATAAAACCTCTCCCCCTTTTTGTCAACAGAAAAATGTGGAGAACAAATGAAAAAGAGTTTGTTGAAAATGGAGTCAAAATCATGGCTGTTTGGGAAGGCGAACAAGCTCAAATTCTCCCGTAAAATGTATTATACTTGAATCTTCGAACTGGCATTCGGGGCATCCAGCGGGTCATGCAAAGACACCGAAGTGGCCTTAAAAGCATTCTTGAGATCATGCATCTAAAATCCCATAGCATATTGCTGTTTTCGACGTCCAATAGAATTTCCAGCGGTCTTAAAAAGTCTACTATTTGAGCTGATGCAGAACTAGGATCAGCTGAGTCAATTCCAGGGATTTTGAGAATGGATGGAGCTTCAACAGATTGTCCACCATGACTGTCTTCTGGGTAATACGAGGCATACACATCCTCTAGGTCTACTACTAACGACTTACATTACTAGCAAATAAAGGTGAAGAAATGCCTTTTGGTCCAACAGCTCCCCCTGTTTTGTTGCCTTCAGGTGGAGTAGGTAAGGTTTCTTCTTGTTCAACTTCAGCTTTAGAGTGATGAGCGTTAGCAGTTCCAATTCCTGCCATCTCAGAATCACTAGACAGGGAGACAACCAAAGTTGGCTCGAAAGAGTCTTCTTGACCCTGATCTTGTTCTCCTTCTCTCTGTTCTTCTTCCTCTTCTCTTATTTCTTCCTCTGTCCTCCTCTGTTCTCCATCTTCCTTCTCTGTCTCTTCTCTCTCTTTTCCTCCATCTTTTGGCTCTTCTCTTGTCTCATGAAAGTTGACAAAACTCTTTAAGTTTCTTAAGGCTGAAAGAGTCATTTCATCCTCATCTTCTTCATCTTGCAAGATGAGAGTTCTTTTCTTCTTTGCTGGAGCAACCAAGGGCTCCTTGCCTTTCCTCTTCGTTGCAGCAGAGTCTTGTTTTGCTTTGACGAGAGACTTCTCCTTCATACACTCCAACACTTTGTTCAGCTCTTTCAAGCGCATCTTTGTGACCATTTTGAAACCAATCACCATTGGAAAAATGGTTGTCAAATATAATGGTGCAGAGATGTGAATTTTAAAGTGTCTGAATAGACGCGTGATAAGAGCAAAATAAGGGAGTTGTTCCTTATCTTTCACCACAGTTTGGTACATATGGAACAAGATGGTGTGAGGTAGAGAGAATTTAAATTCAATATTGATGACACACATCAATTTTGCTTCAAATCGAGAGACATCGGTCTTGGATATCGACTTGGGACGAATGCAGTTGATCACAATCTTGTGCAGCAGGATGTTAGAGGCACTCATCCTTGTGTAGGAAATCTTGCCTTCAACATCCCTATCTCTCACCAACGACAGAGTAGCATGAGCAATAGACATGCTAATTGGTTGGAAACTCGTTCTTTTCACCCTAATTATGTCAGCCAACGTGTCTATATTCACCAAAAATTCCTTGTCCTTCACAGTGAAGAAAAACTGTTTGCATCCAAGAAAGATAAGTTCAAGTAAAAATACGCGGTGAGTTCTTGATAAGTAGTAATGGATTCAGAATAGAACCGTTTCAATTGCAGTGGAGCAAACTTTTCTCACAGATTGACCTTTATCGAATCAAGGAAATCAAAGTCAACAGTCCTAGGGTTCATAACCCCTCTCTTCATAAGATCTGAATAAACCCTCTTGTGATTCTTCGATCTAAACAGATTGGAACCATTAGCAATATTTGCAGCCACTCCTGTTCTAGGCTAAAAATGAGTAAACATCCGTTCATCGTCATCCAGAACTTGTGGTTGATTTGCAGTGCCATAGAATGGGTCACTCGGGAAATTCACAAAAGTTCTTTCAGTCGTTCCTTTCTCTACAACTCCTAACCTTTCCAACTCCTGCAAGAACATGGTTTCATTCTTGTATCATCTATCTCTTAAGAATTCATTGATTAAAGACATCGGCGTTCCTCTTTTCTTCAGATTAGAGTAAAGTTTGAAAGCAACCTTGGGAGTTAGCGTTCTTACAGGTTCAGCCTAATCTATAACTTCATTGTCTGGTTGAGTCGGTGGAGAAGATTGATGTTGCTAAAAAGGTTGTTGTTGACTCGGACACAGTGGTGGAGAAGAATCCTCTTCCTCGGTTAAGTCAAAATGTTGGACCCTCGAGCATATGTTATGGTCCCCGCTTGCAATCCTTGAAGAACTTCTTGAAGACATAGTCGCTTCAAGGGAGGAATTCACCAACTTGCTCGAAAAAGGTGAAAACTTTTGGACAGATTGAAAGTGAAAGTAAAAGCAAATAGGAATTTTGTATTCTAGGGTTTCGGTGTAAAAATAAAGAAGACGAGTCTCTAAAGTATATAAAGCAAGTGAAGCGAGATAAATGAAATGTTGTAAAAGGAAATATAAAAATACCTTTTCAAAACGAATAACTTCCCTTTTTGAAAATAACTGTCTTTTAAAAAGTGATAATCGCCTTTTTGAAAAAAAAAAACTTGGAAAGATAATTTCAATCAATTAGCAATTAATAAGTAACTATACCTTTTCAAGTTTAAAATATTGAAATAGAAACAACTTATAGTCGTAACTCTTGGTCTTTTGAGTTTGAATACCTTTAGACTTTACCTTTGAGTCTTGAGCACGTCCAGACTTTACTGGATAAGAGATATAATGTTCGGTTTGGTGTGAATAGACTCAAATAGGCTTTTCTCCAAAGGCTTTGTAAATATGTCTGCCAGTTGACTCTTTGAGTCAATGAATTGAATCATAACTTCTCCATTTTGAACATGATCTCTAATAAAGTGATGTCGAATCTCTATATGCTTTGCTCTTGAATGAAGAATTGGATTCTTTGTGAGGTTAATTGCTGGTGTTGTCACATTTGATCTCGATGCAAGAGTCTTTGATTCCAAAGTTTCTCGGTTGTTGTTTTATCCAAAGATTTGAGAACAGCAACTTCCAAGAGCCACATACTTTGCTTCTGCTGTTGAAAGAGCTACAGTATTTTGCTTCCTTAAGAATCAAGATACTAACCTATTTCCATGTACTAGATGTACTCAATCTATCAACTCTGTAATTTGCTAAATCTGCGTCTGAATATCCAAGGAGGGTAAAGTCTCCTTCTTTGAGATACCACAAACCTAAATTTGAAGTAGTTGCAATGTATTTAATGATGTGTTTTGCGGCGCTTAGATGCAACTCTTTTGGATCATATTGAAATCTAGCACAAATGCAAACACTAAACAAAATGTCGTGTCTAGAAGCGTAAGATAAAGAAGTGAACCAATAATGCTCCTGTCAAGTTTCTGGTCAACTTTCTTTCCTCCTTCATCTTTATCCAGCTTCGAAGAACTAAACATTGGTATCTCGTCTTTTGCAATTCTCCAATCCAAATTTTTAACAAGTTCTTTCGCATATTTTTCTTGGTGAATGAAGATTCCTTCATTCAATTGTTTTACTTATAATCCGAGAAAGAAGGATAGTTCACCTATCATGCTCATCTCAAATTCATCCTGCATAGACTTAGAAAACTTCTTGCACAGGTTTTCGTTAGGCGATCCAAATATAATATCATTAACATAAATTTGAACAAGTAGAAAGTTTTTACCTTCCCTTTTAATAAACAAGGTAGTATCAACTTTTCATTTGGCAAAACCATTTTGCATTAAAAACTTACTTAACTATTGTACCAAGCTCAAGGTGCTTGTTTTAAACCATAGAGAACCTTTTTTCAATCGAATATTGAGTGTGGTCTCTTTCGATCTTCAAATCCAGAAAGTTGTTCCACATAAACTTCTTCTTGGATATATCCATTTAGGAATGCACTCTTGACGTCCATTTGGAATAACCTAAAATTTTTATAACAGGCAAAAACAAGTAATAATCTAATTGCTTCTAACTTGGCTATTGGAGCGTAGGTTTCATCATAATCTATTCCTTATTCTTGCGTATATCCTTTGGCCACAAGTCTTGCTTTGTTCGATCACTTTTCCTTTTCGTCCAATTTGTTCCCGAAAACCCATTTAGCTCCAATAATGGATTTACCTTTTGGTTTAGGAGTTAACTCCCATACATCGTTAATGCTGAACTGTCTGAGTTCTTCTTGCATTTCTTTAATCCAGCTTTCGTCAGCTAAAGCTTCTTCTATGCTTTTGGGTTTTATTTCATAAATAAGTGCCACGGTGCTAGACTCTTCTTGCCTTTTGGATCTGGTGCAAATCCCCTTCATCAATATCACCAATGATGAGTTCTTTAGGATGACTAAATTTGTGCTTCCAGTTGCTTAATGGTTTGGCGGGAAGCTGCTCTTCTACTTCGTTGATTCTTCAACTTCCTTTGTTGATTTTCAAAGGTCGAGTTGCTTCGGGAAGTAGACTTTGTAGAGTTTGGAGTAGGTTTAGATTATTCAAGATGAGTCCGAATCGTTGATTCCGCAAAGAGTCTTGGAATTTGACATTCGTAAATTCTTCTACGCATTGAGTCTTTTTGTTGAATACTCGTAGGCTTTATTGGTGGTTGAATATCCAAGGAAGATTCATTCGTCGATTTCTCTTCAAACTTACCAATTCGATCATTTGCATTTTTCAAGACAAAACATTTGCAACCAAATACATGAAAGTATGAAACAATTGGCTTCTTTCCTTTGAATAACTCATAAGGAGTTTTTTCAGAATAGGCCTTAAAAATACATTGTTAATAATATAACATGCTGTAGAAACTGCTTCAGCCCAAAAATGAAAAGAAATACTACTTTCTATTAAAAGAGTTCTTGCCATCTCTTGCAAAGATCTATTCTTGCTTTCCACAACTCCATTATGTTCTAGAGTGTATGGAGAAGAAAAAACATGCTGAAAACCTGATTCATCACAAAATTTTGCAAAGTCTTGATTTTCAAACTCACCTCCATGATCCGTTCGTATGCTTGAAATAGCATATACTTTCTCGAACTTTCTTAGCAAACTTTCTTACTTGCCAAAAAGTAAACCCAAGTGAATCGTGAATAGTCATCAACGATTACTAGACAATATCTCTTTCCGCCTATGCTTCTAGTTCTGGTTGGCCCAAAGAGATCCATATGCAGAAGCTGCAAAGCACGATTAGTAGACACCTAATTTAATGGTTTAAAAGAACTTCTAACTTGTTTTCCCAATATATATGGTGTGCATAGGTCAGATTTTTGAAACTTCAGGTTGGGCAGTCCTCGAACAAGATTCTTAGAAGAGATCTTGGCAATCTGCTTTATATTGACATGGCCGAACTTTCGATGCCAAAGATTTGCTTCATCTTGAATTGAAATTAAACAATGAAACTTCTCTGGTTTTATATTCAAAAGATAGATATTCCCATGTCTTCGTCCAGTAAAAGATTGTGAAAGATCTTTAATAATTCCAAAACATATTCCTTCTTGAAAATTGATCTTGAATCCAAAGATTGTCGCACAATTGGCTGATGCTAAGCAAATTGTAATTGAGTCATTCAACTAAAGAAACATTGTTGATTGTGAAACTTTCAATTTTACTGTTCCACATCCAACAATTTTCCTTTTCTGTTTCCACCAAAAGAGACTTTTCCACCATTAACTTGCATAAACTTTATAAAACAGCTTGAATCTCTTGTCATATGTCTTGAACAGCCACTATCCAAATACCATTTAACATTTTTCTTGATAGTGACCTGCAATTAAAAAAGAAAATCAAGCTTTCTTGGGTACCCATATTTTCTTGGGTCTAGAGGAGTTAGTACAATAAGCAGTCTTTGCCAATTCCTTCTTAACAGGTCTTCAAACCATAGGACATTCTTTCTCAAAGTATTCTGAGCTGTTGCACTTAGAACATTTGAGAGCACTTTGCACAATAGGTTTTACAAAGATCTTTTGAAAAATGATTTTTGTAAAAAGTTTTTGTAGGCCTTTGTTTGATTCTTTCTTTCACTTTTGGAAAATTAATTAGAGAAATAGTTTCAAAAGTCATTCCTAAGCCTAATTTGTTAAAGTAGGGTTTTGTACTTGAAAGAATCTTTTCCAATTTCTCATATCTTATAGAAAACCTCTTTGAAATATTTGAAATTTCATTTTTCAAAAATGTATTTTCTTTTGAAAGAGAGTCTGCATTTTTTTTTTAATGTAACAAAACTTTTATCTAAATTTTCAAACTTTTCTTTCCATAAAATTTCTTGTTGCTTCAAAGTGTAGAATTCTCCATTTTTAGCTCGAAATCCTCTTGAGAGAGGTTTTGAGACTAAGACGAGTTCATTAATGTATTTCGAGACTTTAGTAGGAATTTTTAAGTTACTTACCTCGATTTCACTATTAGAGTCTGAGTCTGTATCTACTTCGGAGTCTGAGTCTGATTCTAATTTTGCCATTAGACAAATATTGGCATAATCTTCGTCACTTTCTTCACATTCAGTATCACTCCATGTCTCTACCTTGAGAGCTTTCCTATATTTCTCAGCTTTTCCTTTCTTTTTCTTCAACATGGGACAGTTGGGTCTGATGTGTCCCTTTTTCTTTCAAAATAGATCACATCTTTATTGGATTCATCACCTTAGTTGATTTGTTTTGAGACTTTGGAGTGCTTTGTTTCTTCCAATTGAATCTTCTTCCCTTTTTTGTTTAGTTTCTTGAACCTCTTTATCATAAGAGCTAACTCTTTATCATCCATATCATCTTCAAACTCTATAGCATCAGAATCATCATTAGATCTCAAAGCAATTGACTTCTTACCTTTGGGATCTTCTTTTTCATTGATTTGCTCCACTTTATAGGACTGAAGTGTCCCAACCAATTCGTCTACAAAAATGGCATGATCCTTTGTGTTTCCCTATCAAAGTTTTATGTGATTCCAGTCTTTGGAGAGTCCACGTAGCAACTTGTTAACCTTCATGGGTCCGAGATTGGTTGTCCATGATACTCTAGACCATTTATAATTTCTGTAAAACGACTAAACATGTCGATAATAAATTATCTGGTTTCATTTGAAGGTTTTATACTATTCGAGTAGAATATTGATCCTTGTTTCTTTCACTCGATCGTTCCTTCATAGGTAATGTGCAGCCTGTCCTGAGACTTCTTTGGCTGTTTCACAAGAAGATATTCTATTATACTCAGTAGGAGACAATGCACAATATAATGAGTAAATTGCTTTAGTATCAAGAGCTTGTCTCTTAGTTATTTCTTCTTGAGTCATCTTACCAGCATCTGCAACTTCTTTTCCCCTTTCTGAAACTGATGTAGCTTTAGGAATAATTCCTTTTTTTACCACATCCCATTCCAGAGGGTCTTTCGATTTTAGGAATGCCTTCATCTTGTTTTTCCATATATTGTATTCATTTCCATCGAAATAAGGGGATCTGGTGTTGCTTTGGCCTTCAACCAAACCTGGAGCCAACATACTAGCCATGGATCTTTAACTCAGAAGTAAAAACACTTCAATTAATTGAGTACACAAGCTCTGATACCAATTGATAATGCTAGTATAAACACCTAGAGGGGGGTGAATAGGTGTTAATGAAGTTTTACAAGACTTAACAACTTAATTGACTTATAATAAAATAGTAGATTGAAGATATAAAAGATTATAAACTGATATATAAGACTGCGAATTAAGTAAAGAGATTAAGGAAAGAAAATTGAAACACAAGATTTATAGTGGTTCGGCTTAAACCAAGCTTACGTCCACTCTCCCGCACTAATAGCCCATTGGCTGGATTCCACTAAGAATCAAAAGAGATTTTACAGTATCACGTTCTTAATTTCACAAGTATAGAGACTCGCTACACTTCCTCAAGATCTCACAAGAATTTGATCTCTTTTAGTATAGTTGATGCTCGACAAATTGTAACAAAAAGAACTAAGAGTTTCAGACTTTGGAATTTTTCTTTCATGCACACACTCAAATAACTTAAGCGTCCTCCTTATATACTCCTCCATGCCATCATAACCATTGGCCCTTTCAAAGGAGTTCTTCCAATCTACCCGTTAGATAGAATCAATTCGGAAGATCTTGAGTTATTTAAGGAATGTGATGATAGCCCACCAATCCTGCTCGCTCATACAATCAAGACCTAGGTTTCCATAAGTAGAACCTTCCAAGTATACTTCACCATTCAACGGATATAATTATTCAACTTGATTTCAATAAGAATAATTGATCATGAGATGTTATCTCCAGCCTTGAGATCTCCTTCAACCGTACGAACTAAATCCTTAAAAATATACTTGTATCTGGATAAGTCTTCTTCATCGGATAAATTTTTTCTTCGACGGTCTAAAAAATATCAGTGAGTGTAGACTTTGAATCTTGAGTCCGGATGTCTTCAGACTTTGACGATAGAGTCCGCAAGTCTTCATACTAGATCGATGGAAATGTTTTGTCAACTTCAAAATAAATAAGGAAGTTTTCTCCAACAAAAACTTCTTCATTGAGAACCTTATCGTAGATAATTTGATAAAGCACATTCGAATTAAGGAAAGTTCTCGGAACATGAGGCTAATTACTTGAAAGAAGTTGCAAATAAGGTGCATTTTGTTGAGAATGGCAACATGAGTAGAGACAAAGAAAGTAATAAAGGAAATAAGAGAAAGTTCATTGACACCAACAATATCAATAAGCTTGGAAACAATAGCAACTTCAAGAAGGACAAGCCTTGCTTTTACTATGGTAAAAAAGGCCATTACAAGGAGTGTCGCTACTAGAAGAAGCAAAAGATTGACACAATAGCAAATATTATAAAGCAAAACATCAATAGATTAGTTGCTATGGTCTCTCATTAGCAAATTGGGATGGTGATTGAATTGAACATGGCAACTATGAATGATTCAAAGGATTAGTGGTTTGACTCCGGTGCAACTATGCTTGTCTACAATGATAAGAAGCAATTCACATCTTATACACCAATGGAGAAGGAACAACAATTGTTGATGGGAAATCACAATATTGCAGTTATTCTAAGGACATGCACAGTTGAATTGCAATTCACTTATGGAAAGAAAATGACTATGATAAATGGGCTGTATGTTCCTTATATTCGTAAGAATCTTTGTGACATCCAGAATTTTCAGTATTGTTATCTATTAAATTAATCGGGCATTTCATTGACGCGTCTATAGGGTTGTTCTCAGAGCTGATCACTCTCAAAGATAACTAGACTATTTGGGTAAAGCCATTAAAGAATATTAAGGCAATAGACTTGAGAATCCGGCCAGAATCGGCTTCTCGACCGTGTTCATCTTTAGAGGTCATTACCGTACGGTTAAAGATCGAATTGAGATCGGAGATAGGTCGGTTCGACCGAGATGTGTGGCCGATCGTGGGTGGCTCCACTAAATTGGAAAATTCTCGTCGACCGGCACTAATTTGATTTTCGTCGTTTTGGTACCTCGTGTTGGTAGTCGAGCCCTTGAGATTTTCACGAAAATGGGAGTCGCCAATGTGTCGAGTGGGTTCATTGTGGCTCGAAGAAAATCGACCACGAGTCAATTGCCCTAAAAGTTCCGAAAACTACAGGTAGTCTAGGTCACACTAAAAGCACGCCGGAGTGAAATTAACCGTCGATTTGAGTCGATTTGAGAAATCGAAAGTTCAGTGATGTCACAAGCTATTTTAGAACGTCAACTCGTCTCGTAAGATTTTCGGAGATTCGGGAAATCTTACGGAAATTGGGTTCGGACGTCGCGGAAATTTAGCGAAGTTCGATTGGCTAAATTAATGGGAAATTTGACTTTCGGAGTTGAGCCTGTGTGTGTCGGAGATTTATAGAAAATTTTGGGATTTTTCTACATCAAAATTTGGACCAATTTGGAGAGATTGGAATTGAAATTTAGTTCAAACTTAGTTAAAATCGAATCTCAAGATGGGGTGTGCAACATTGGTATCGGTTGGATTTTTGGTGGATTCGAGTGAGGAAAAATGCAGAGACGATCACGAATGATCAATTGAATTTGTGAAAAATCAATTGAGATGAAATCAAGAGAGATTTAGAACCAATTGAGGCCATCTCTCTCTCATTTCGTAACCCCCAGCCTCAAAGAAAATCAGGAGGTTTATAAGAGGACATTTGGATGGCCTTATTGAAGCGCCAAAAGTATTAATGCATGGCTAAGAATGGCTTTTGGAAGATATTTTGCAAAAGATCCAACCAAGTGGAGCCCAACTCTTCCTCATCCTCTCCATCTTGCTGCCGTGAACTACTTCTCTCTCCTTTTCATCCTTTCTTGCGTGCGACACCTCCAACAGCAACTGAAGAAGACCCAGCTGCTTCCTTCGAAAATTTTCCGGGCGTCCACCAAGCTACCCGAGAAGCTCAGCATCCACCGAAACCGAAGCTGCTCCATCGTCCACGCCAGCCTCCACTACCGTTGGTCCCCTTCGGTCAGAGCTTTCCTCGATGGCCTCGCTTGTTGACTAAGCGATCTGGCCAGCAGCAAGCCTGAAGAAGCCCACGAAACCTCAAGTGGAAGCTGCTGTCGTTCGTTGCTTCTCTGCGAAGACTCCACCGAACGCCATCTTCTCTCCATCCGCGGCCAGCTGTCCGCGATTCTGCTTCCCCGGTCAACCATCGAAGACCTCAGCAAGCACTGAACCATTTTGTTGACTGAAGCTCCTCACCGCTTCGTGCGTCCAGCGAAGCAGCGTCCGCGAGCAGCTTCCGTCTTCAATCTTCTCCAGCCCGTCGACCCAGCGAAGCCACGAAGTCTTGGACTGCCGAAACATTGAAGAAACTCCAGTGCACGAAGACCAAAGCTGCTGCTCGCTCAGCTCACGTCTTCAATTGAAGCCGCGCTCGAATCCAGCTGCCAGACGCCCTTCACTCGGTCAACGAAGCAGCGAGTTCTCAGCTGGACGCCTCCGTGTTGACCCAGCAACTCACGCCTGCTATTCCATTTTCGTGATGCCATCTCCAGCAGCCCAGCCCATGAGGCCAATGACTTCAGCCCAGCAATTGATTAATTTCGGCAGCCCAATAACAGCCCACTTTGCAGCCCAAATGATCAGCATTTTGGTCCATCAAGCAGCCTGCAGTTTGACATCTTGAAGCCCAGCAATTTCCTTGTGAGCTCAGCCCATCATCAATTAGAATTGAAGCCCAGCCTTTTTGAGGCCCAGTTTCCAGCAACCAATTGAAGTCCAGCCCACCAATTTGAAGACCAAGTTAGTTCAGTCCAGAAATTCAGCAAGGTCCAGCCATTCCAGTGCAAGAACAAATCTCAATTGGGCTGAGATTTGTTGGGCCAAGCTTAAGGCCCGGCCCTAAGTCCGCGGTGTCGTCGAAAGTCCAATTTCGACCGCCGTCGCGTCGCCGTTGCGGTGATTCGATCCCCGCTTTTGATCAAGTGAGTTTTACTCACTAATGCTTTATTAGTTTGCTAATTATGCTTAAGGTTGGTTAGATTTAATTAAGTGCAATTAGGTGGTTAGATTAGGTTAGAAAATTAATTTAGTGACTTAATGATGCATGTTAGGTGGTTAGACTTAGCTATTAGCAAGTAGAAATGTTTGGTTATTTATTGAATGCATCTCGGATTTTTCCCGACCCGTTTGGGCTCCAATAAGGCAATATGGGCCTAAATTGGATTTTTAATGTTTATTTATTTATTTTCGAAATTTATTTATTTAATTATTTATTTTTCCGGAAATTCAACCGGGATGGGTGACCGGAATTTCGTGCCGATTGTCGTGGTGCAGTCCGTTTATTTAATTGAGCTTCAATTTTTATGGAATTGATTTAAATTGTGAAATTTGAGGAATTGTCCCAAATTGTTTGTTATTGAGTATTTGATTGGTAATGGCCGAGCATGAGTATATATAGCGCCAGTACGTTGATGGGCTATATAGTAGGGAGAATGGTGAGCTAACGAGAACATTATTGGTTGAGACCAATCGTGCACAATATTATTGGACATACGTGGTTCGGTGATTGGAAGTATCACCGCCAAAACGGCGCCTTAAAGAACGCACGTAAATGACTTATAGACAAACGTGGTTCGGTGGTTATGGGAATATCACTGGTGAAAACGACGCCTTAAAGAACTCACGATGTTGTCTATAGCCGATGTCACCTTGGCGAAAACGGCGCCCTAGAAAGGACACGTGGTTCGGTGATCGAGGTTATCACTGGTGAAAACGGCGCCTTAAAGAACGCACGGTGTCGGTGATCGGTATGTCATTGGCGAAAACGACGCCGAGAAACACATGTGATTTGGTGAATGAGTACACCTTTGGGAAATCGTGGTATGAGTGGGAATGACCTAGAAAGTGTCTTGCCGACATGTAATCGACTTAGTCGATTGACCCGCTTGATCGAATGTCGTGAATTGTTTGAATATACGTGTTTAACCTTGAATTGCAGGTTGGAACCGAGGCCAAGGTAAGTCCTCCGACTCGTGTTGTGCTTAGGCAACCGTATGGTGTATTAGTTTACTAATCGAGTCGTAGGGGTAGGACTCGGCGAGACGTGGTCTCATTGGTTATTGAATAACCATTTCGGGAACCTCGAAGAGAAGCTAAGGAAGAGGAACTGAAGGAGAAAGACTTTTGAAGAAGAAGAAGATCCGAGAGGGATCTTGAATATAACCCGGATGTGGATTGAGATCCCATCCCTTTTGTGAATCCTGTCTTAGCATACATAGGTGTGAGACAAGTATGTTGTGAATAGTATTGTAAATATGCTATGAGTTGTGCTGTTATTGAAAGTGTGGTTATGAATTTCAATATGAAAATATGGCCTACTTTCCTATCCCATTGTTTTATTGTCTGGGGATTTATAATCGCTTCCGCATGTGCTTAATAAAAGAAAGGGTCGGCGATACATAGTCCGGGATATCGCATTCTAAAATCGACCAAGCAGAAGGATGTGCGCGCGTCCGAGGATCGGGGCGTGACAATCTTATATCAACAAATTTGTTGTGCAAGAATGGAATTAAGGTTGTGTTAGATGTTGATAAGCTCATCTTATCTAAGTATGGGATGTTTGGTGGAAATGGGTATTGTTGTAATAGAATGTTCAAGTTAAGTATTAATGAGAATATTATTTCTATTTATATGCTTGAGTTGTCTTCCTTGTGGCATAATAGATTATCACACGTTGAATATAGTACTTTGAAATTTATGAATAAAATTGGTATGATATAATGTGATAATTTAGATAAGAAAGATTATGAACAAGCTAATATGACTAAGAAATCATTCTCAAAGGTGGAAAGATCTACTAAAGTACTTGAGCTGGTGCATTCCAATATTTGTGAATTAAATGTTGTACTAACTAGAGAAGGAAATTGTTATTTTATTACATTTATCGATGATTACTCTAGATATACTTATGTTTACCTAATGAAATCAAAAGATCAAGCTTTTGATATAAGGCTATTGTTGAAAATCAAAGGGACGCAAAAATCAAAGTTTTGACAAGTGATCGTTGAGGAGAATACTTCTCATTACATTTTTTGCATTTTGTGAAGAAATGGTATTGTGGATGAAGTAAGTGCAACTTATGGGTGCGTTTGTTTGCGTTTTGTTTAAAAATTGTTCGAAAAGAAATAGAAAAAAGTATTTTGTTTCGGGAACAATTTTTGAACAAAAACGCGTTTGGTAAATTTGTTCGGGAACAAAAAATAAACGGAAACACGTTTGGTAAATTTGTATAATTTTTTTATTTCTTTTTATTTTTTAATATTTTTTAATATTTTTTTTTTTTCTATTTTTTTCTTATTTTTCCTTTTTTCTTTTTTCTTCTTTTTTTTGAGCGGCGACCTCGCCCCCACGGCGAGGCTCGCCAGAGCGGGCGAGGCTCGGCCTCGCCTTGGCCGGGCGAGCCTCGAGCTCGCCCGCATCCCGCGAGGCCAAGCTCGCCCACTCGACGCGAGGTCGGCCTCGCCTTGGCTAGGCGAGCTCGAGCTCGCCCAGATCCGGCGAGGCCGAGCTCGCCCAGCCCAAGGCGAGGCCGACCGCCCAGCCAAGGTGAGGCCAGCGAGGCTCGCCCGCGAGGGCCGGCAAATCTCGCCGTGGTCGGGCGAGGCCGCCGGCCCTCGTCGGCCGATCGCCGGCCATGGCCGAGGTCGGCGACCGACGAAAGAAAAAAGAAAGAAAAAAAAGAAGAAAAAAAAAGAAAAAGAAGAAGAAAATAAAAAAGTGTTTCTAAGTCTCAGCAAGTTCCCTTTTTGTTTTGGGAAAAAAAGAACAAAAAAGGAACAGAAACGCACTCCAAACGCGTTGCTGTTCCTTTTTGTTCCAGAACAAAAACAGAAAAAGTGTTTAAAAAGAGAAAAAGAAATACAAACAAACAGGCCCTTATACACCACAACTGTCACGCCCGATCCTCGGGCACGCACACATCCTTCACACTTGGTCGATTTTATAATGTGATATCCCGGGACTATGTATCACCGACCCTTTCATTTATTAAGCACATGCGGAAGCAGTTAAAATCCCCAGACAATAAAACGATGTGATAGAAAAGCATGGCTATATTTTTTATATTGAAACTTATAACCAAACTTTTATACAAAACACAAATTAGAGTATTTCACAACTTTTTACTCTATCTCTATTCACATCAAAATGAAGATCTCAAAAGAAGATAGAAACTTAGTCGAACTGGGCCGTACTCAAAGCCCCTCTTAAGATTATCTTTTTCTTCCAAAAATCCTTCTCAAGATTCACCTCCGAGTTCTCCTTCTCGGATTCCTCCTCCTCAGCTTCTCAACAGGGTCCTGAAATGATTTCCCCAAACCGGGATGAGACTACGTCTCAGCAAGTTCTACCCCACTAAGCCCCGATTAGTAAACCATTATACTACAAGCTGCCTAAACACGCATAGGGCAGAGGACTTACCTTGGCCTCATATTTCACCTGCAAGTTAGTACAATTCACAATAGACACCTATTTATTCCAAACAAATCGAATATCTCGATTACATGTCATACAATTCATTTTCCACGGAGGAGTATCTAAAAGCTAGGCCACGTGCGTTCTCCAGGACGACATTCCAAGTCTCCGAGTCCACGTGCCTCGAACCTTGGGCCCACGTGCATTCTCTAAGGCGACCTCTTCACCAAAGTGATACATCAAGTCACCGAGCCCACGTGCCCTTTTAGATGCCTGGGCCCACGTGCATTCTCTTTGGGTGCTATCTCACCAAAGTGGCGCATCAATTGGAGCCCACGTGCCCTTTTAGATGCCGCCCATGTGCATTCTCTTAGGTGCTATCTCACCAAAGTGATGCATCAATTCACCGAGCCCACGTGCCCTTTTAGATGCCTGGGCCCACGTGCATTCTCTTAGGTGCTATCTCACCAAAGTGATGCATCAATTCACCGAGCCCACGTGCCCTTTTAGATGCCAAATTCTGTCACCGAGCCACGTGCATTCTCCAGGAGCACATATCGAGTCTCCGAGCCACGTGCATTCTCTCGGGCGACCTTTCGCCAAGGTGACATATTCAACCACTGAATTCACGTGCATTCTCCAGGTGATATTCCAATTCACCGAGCCCACATGTCCTCTTTCAAGTGATTACCAATCTACTTTCAATACCGACAACCAATGCCCAACGACTTCTCAATCAAATAATTAAATCAACTCAACAAAGAATTATAAATGCTAAATAACATACTTGGCCATTTACCAATCAACAATTCAATCTCAATCAATTCCAATCAATTTAGGGTAAATCCTAAAATATCACAATTTATTCAATTCCATACAGCGTGGAGCTCAAATAAATAAACGGACTGCGCCACGACAATCAGCACGAGATTTCGATCGTCGGCCATCAAAATCTTAATTTCCGAAAAATAATTTATTAATTTATTAACTTCGAAAATTAAATAATTAATATTAAAAATTCTATTTAGCTCAAAATAAAGCCCGATTAAATAAACGGACTTCACCACGGTCATCAGCATAAAATTTCGGTTCCGGACCATCTAAGTTGAATTTTTGGAAAATAAATAATTATTTAATTTAATTCCGAAAATTAATATTTAAATACTAAAAATTCCACTTAGACAGGAAAAGCCTAATTGGAGCCCACTAAGGGTCGGGAAAAATCCTGAGGCACTTCCAATAATTAGTAGACCACGTCTACTTGCTAATTGTGCAATCAATTTATCTAAATCGCATCACAATTGACTAATAATTGCTAATTTATTCTAATCTAACAACCTAAACATAATTAATTAAAACTAAACCAACCTTAAGCATAATTAGCCAACTAATTTGGGATTCGTGTGATTACTCACCAAATCGCGCGCAAATCGGATCAATCCGACGGGGGCGGCGCGAGGAACAACAAACTCCAAAGCACGGCTCGGTTTCGGGGCCCGGAAACGGCCCAAAACGAGCCCGAAAGGGGCTGGAAACCCACTTCGTGGGTTGCTGGTCGGGGCTGGCCGGGGCTGCTCCGGTGGCCAAAACGGCGAGGGAAGGCCGGTGGAGGGTGAGGGGGAAGTCGGGGAGGTCCGGCGGAGTCAAACAGCGGCCGGAGGTGGCCGGACGGGGGCTGGTCGGGACAGAAACTGAGCTGAGCGGGGCTGATTCGCACGGGAAGGAGCGGCAGCGGCGATGGACGCGGGCGGAGCGCACGGCGTGCGCGGGTGGGCGCGCGGTGCGGCAGCGGGACGGGTGGCGGGCGGCGGCACGGCAACAACGGCAGCCTCGCTCGAGCTTCTGTTTCGTTCGCTTGTTCGAACGTGCGGAGGGAGGAAGAAGAAGAAGAAAAGAGAGAGAGAGAGAGAGAGAGAGAGAGAGAGAGAGAGAGAGAAGATAAGGTTGGACCGGTCAAAAGGAAGAGAGAGAGGGATGGGGGAATCGCACGAGGGGGAGGGGAGAGGAGAGAGAAAAGAGAGAAAAGAAGAGAGAGGGAGAGAAAAGAAATAAAATAACCTAATACCATTAGTCTTATTTTATTCTTTTTTTTTTTTCTTTCCCTTTCTATTTTCTTTCGGTCTTCGATTTTTTCTCCGATAATTTCTTTCTTGAAATTTCTGACTCGGCAATAAATTGATAGACGATGAGACGGTCCTAAAAATGAATTGTGACACGCCCGAATATTCGATTCCCAAAACCGAATTAAATTTCATGATTAAAATCGATCGAACGCGATTTTAGTCCAATCCAACCAATTAGGTAGCTTTTAAGGATTTTACCGCGGTTATATCCCTTAACGGCTTCACCCAATAGATTAGCTAACTCGTGAGTGATCAGCTCAGAGAAAAAGGACCATAGGCACGTCAACGAAATGCACATTTCATTTTATCGAAACGGGATCAAATTTCAGGATGTCACAACTCTTCCCCTCTTATAAAAATTTCGTCCTCGAAATTTAAACCATTATACACTTTGCTAAAAAGGTGGGGGTACAACTCTCTCATCGACTCTTCAGTCTCCCAAGTCGCTCCTTCAGTACCGTGGTGTTGCATCACTTTGACCAACGGAATGGTCTTTGTACGCAGAACTTGCTCTTTGCGATCGACAATCTGGACTGGGCTTTCCACGTATGACACACGGTCATCCACGTCCAATTTCTCGAAATTGAGCTCGTGGGTCGGGTCAAGCTCGAACTTCCTTAATATCGACACGTGAAAGACGTCATGTACTTGCGCTAATCTTGGCGGCAACGCAAGATGATACGCTAGGTTTCCGATTCTTTCAAGAATCTCAAATGGACCTACGTACCTCGGACTCAGCTTGCCTTTCTTACCAAAGCGAAGTTCCCTCATTGGTGACACTTTTAGAAAACGTGATCATCAACTTGGAATTCCAAAGACCTTCGACACTTATCCGCATAACTTTTGCCGCTTCCGCGCTGTCTTTAATCTGTCTCTGATCACTGCCACGGCATTTACCGATTGCTGAACCAACTCTGGGCCTGTTATCTTCCTTTCTTCGACTTCATCCTAACACACTAGAGTTCTACATGCTCGGCCATACAACGCTTCAAATGGAGCTATCTTGATGCTCTGCTGATAACTGTTGTTGTAGGCGAATTCCACCAGATGAAGCTGATCTTCCCAACTTCCTTTGAAGTCTATTACACATGCTCTTAGCATGTCTTCAAGAGTCTGAATTGTCCTTTCAGACTAGCCATCCGTTTGAGGATGATACGCCGTACTGCATCAAGCTTTGTACCTAAAGCACTCGCAAGCTCTTCCAAAAAGCAGCAGAAACCTCGGGTCTCTATCAGATGTTATCGTAACCGGGACTCCATGCATTCGAACCACTTGACGCACATACAGGTCCGCATGTCTATCTAGACTCAAGTCCTTTCGAACTGCAATGAAGTGAGCTGACTTTGTCAACCTGTCGACTACTACCCAAATCAAATTATTCCCCCTCTGACTCCTTGGTAGTCCAAGGGCCACGAAGTCCATCGTGATATGCTCCTATTTCCACTTTGGGATCGCGAGAGGCTGCGTAAGTCCTCCCGGCTTGCAATGCCGGGCTTTTACTTGCCGACAAGTCAAACACTTGGTCACATGCTTGGCGATGTCCGCCTTTCATACCCGACCAAAAGAGCATTGATGCAGATTCTGATACATCTTAGTGCTTCCAGGATGAACGCTGTAATTGCTACGATATGCTTCAGATAAAATATCCTCTCTAAGCTCTACATCGTCAGGTACAACCAAACATCCACGAAGCCTCAATACCCCATCATCAGAAACTTGAAAATCAGCCTTTCTTTTATCAGTATCCTCTTGAAGAATTCTCTGAATGTTTGGATCTGTCGGTTAGAGTTGCTTGATTCTGACTTGAACATCCGGTTCAATTTTGAGGGTGGCCATAAGACTCAAGAGGTGGCCTACCTTAAATTTGAATTCCGAATCCCGAGCTCTCTCGATTAAGTTCCACTCCTTAACCAAGATCCGTGCTACTGAAGATTTCTGACTCAATGCATCGGCAACCTTATTCGCCTTTCCTGGGTGATATAGAATATCACAGTCGTAGTCTTTCAGCAATTCCATCCATCGACGCTGTCTCATGTTCAACTCCTTCTGAGAGAACAAATACTTGAGACTCTGATGGTCCGTGAAGATCTGAAACTTTTCTCTGCACAAATAGTGCCTCCAAATCTTCAACACAAATATGATGGCTGCAAGTTCCAAGTCATGCGTCGGATAGTTCAATTCATGAGGTCTCAACTCGCCGGAAGCGTATGCAACCACTCGCCATGTTACATCGCACGCAACCCAATCCCCGAATGACGCATCACTATAGATCTCGAATCCTCCAGACTAGATGGAATCGTCAGCACAGTGCGGTAGTAAGCTTTTCCTTCAGCTCTTGGAAACTACGCTCGCACTTGTCTGACCATACAAATTTCTCTTCTTTCTTCAGGAGCTTTGTCAGAGGCGACGCTATCGATGAGAACCCTTCCACAAACCGTCTGTAATAACCCGCTAACCCCGTAAAACTTCGATCTCCGACACCGATGTCGGCCGCCAATTGATCATGGCTTCTATCTTGCTCGGGTCGACGGAGATTCTTTCTCCGGAAATCACATGACCTAAGAATACAACACGAGTCAACCAAAACTCGCATTTGCTAAACTTAGCATATAGCTAATGAGTTCTTAAGGTCTGAAGCACTAATCTTAGATGATTCTCATGCTCTTCATCACTTCTCGAATAGACCAAGATGTCATCAATGAATACTATCATAAACTGATCCAGATATTCCTTGAACATTCTGATTGTCAAATCCATGACAGCAACTGGAGTGTTCACCAGGCTAAACGATCTTTTACAATACTCTCGTAAAGACCATATCAAGTACGAACAGCTGCCTTTCGTACAACCTCCTTCCTGGTTCGTAACTGACGACTTCATAATCTCAAGTCGACCTTTAAAACATCGATACTCTTTGTAACTAGTCACACCATTCATTGATCTTTGACAAAGAACACTTGTCCTTGATCTTCACCTAATTGAGTTGACGATGGTCGATGCACACTCGCAACACACCATCTTTCTTCTTCTCACAAACAAAACTGATGTTTCCCCAAAGTGATGCACTGATATAAACGAATTCCTCATTCATCAATTTTCACATATGCATCTTCAATTCTACCAATTCAGACAACAACAGTTGGTAAGAAGCCTTCGAGAGTGGCTCTATCTTGGTGCTAGTTCAATTACAAATTCTATCTCTCTTTCTGGAGGTAACCCTGGCAATTCTTTTGGAACCATCTTAGAAATTTTCTATATCACGGCCACCTTCTTCACATTCTATTTCTCAACTAACACATCCACTACAGTTGTCAAATCAATCTTGGCAACCTCCGTCTAACAAACGGATTATCTTTAACCAACGAGATTAATTAAATCGAAGATTCTTTTCGACTCTTAATAATCTCGACATTTTCGCAAACTAATGGACTAAACTGGATTACTCCAAGATCGTGATTCATTATCACTAGATGCTCCTTGAGCCCACACTATTCATGTGGCGTCAAACTCACACCTCAGCAACTAGTCAAGCACAACTATTGCTAGTGATTCCCTTCTCTTTCACTTTTACTTCAACAATTTAAGTTCTACCAATTCGGCACAAAGCTATGCTGCGCTGCTCTGATAAAATCACTTCCAACACATTCTTTCTCCAATCGGTGCAAGGTCAATTCTACTCTCATTCCTTTCGCCATCCTAGTGGCGTTCTGGCGGTAGTAGCGATGTCTATGCTACCTTAGACTTCCACTGACAGTCCTTCACTTGATGGCCATGCCGGTCATCATCACAACAGGTTCTAGTCATACTCGGTTACTGGATTTATGCATGCTTCCTTCTACAATTCCGACACCTATTTGGTGCGTCTTCTATCTCCCCGCCAAGTGATAAAGACACACTCTTTTCGGTTGCCCCATCACCCGCTAGAACCACTCGACCAAATATCCCCGTTGGCTATACTCCAAACAATTTCAAGGCCCTAGGAAAGACATAAGACCGATCTCCATCATCACGTCCGGAAATAACCCGATCTATTTGACTCTGCATCGACCTCGACTACCCCATCCTTCCACGCGAGTGGAATAGAATACTTTTCTCTCGACCTCGGTCTTTTCCCCGACCGATTTCCATTTTCGCCGAACGGATCTATACCTGCTCGAATGCAATGACACGCTCCCGGATCACATCTCCACTCTGGATCTCAGCAGGTGAGGCAACAACAACGATTGCGGCACTGACGGCGGCTCGATCTTAAGCCTGCTGTCTTTTCCAGTTCCCAAGGAACACTAGCATCAGAACGATCCTATCAAACTTAGGATCATTCGACGCTGCTACACTAGTACCAACCTGCGGTGGTACTCTTACACTCGAGCTGGCCAGAGCCAACACTCTGCCACAACCACCTCGGGTACCGACCTTTGTCAATGTATTATCCCGAGTCACAAGGGACATTGTCCTCTTACTAGGAGTCCTTAACTCCTGCTCGCTCATGGTTTAGTCTTTACACTGAAACCCGTCTTCCAAATCCACACTGGATTAGAAGATGAACGATCCATACACAACAATTCTAGCATTCAACTAACACAGACATGCACCAGCATGAATTTAAAGGTCTTTCCTACTAACTATCCCATGGTCAACGCTCCTTATCACTCCAATCTTCAACTTCGCTCTGATACCATAAAAAGAGGATGTCACGCCCCGATCCTCGGGCACGCACACATTCTTCACACTTGGTCGATTTTATAATGTGATATCCCAGGACTATGTATCGCGCCGACCCTTTCATTTATTAAGCACATGCGAAAGCAGTTAAAATCCCCAGACAATAAAACGATGTGATAGAAAAGCATGGCTATATTTTTCATATTGAAACTTATAACCAAACTTTTATACAAAACACAAATTAGAGTACTTCACAACTTTTTACTCTATCTCTATTCACATCAAAATGAAGATCTCAAAAGAAGATAGAATCTTAGTCGAACTAGGCCGTACTCAAGGCCCCTCTTAGGATTATCTTTTTCTTCCAAAAATCCTTCTCAAGATTCACCTCCGAGTTCTCCTTCTCCGATTCCTCCTCCTCAGCTTCTCAACGGGGTCCTGAAATGATTTCCCCAAACCGGGATGAGACTACGTCTCAGCGAGTTCTACCCCACTAAGCCCCGATTAGTAAACCATTATACTACAGGCTGCCTAAACACACATAAGGCAGAGGACTTACCTTGGCCTCATATTTCACCTGCAAGTCAGTACAATTCACAATAGACACCTATTTATTCCAAACAAATCGAACCAGTCAATTACATGTCATACAATTCATTTTCCACGGAGGAGTATCTAAAAGCTAGGCCACGTGCGTTCTCCAGGACGACATTCCAAGTCTTCGAGTCCACGTGCGTCGAAATGGGCCCACGTGCATTCTCTAAGGCGACCTCTTCACCAAAGTGATACATCAAGTCACCGAGCCCACGTGCCCTTTTAGATGGCCCATGTGCATTCTCTTGGGTGCTATCTCACCAAAGTGATGCATCAATTCACTATCCCACGTGCCCTTTTAGCAAATTGGGCCCATGTGCATTCTCTTAGGTGCTATCTCACCAAAGTGATGCATCAATTCACCGAGCTTATCAGGCGCGCATTCTCTTACGTGCTATCTTACCAAAGTGATGCATCAATTCACCGAGCCCACGTGCCCTTTTAGATGCCTGGGCCCACGTGCATTCTCTTAGGTGCTATCTCACCAAGGTGATGCATCAATTCACCGAGCCCACGTGCCCTTTTAGATGCCAAACTCTGTCACCGAGCCACGTGCCCTTTTAGATGCCAAACTCGTCACCGAGCCACGTGCATTCTCCAGAGCACATACCGAGTCTCCGAGCCACGTGCATTCTCTCAGGCTACCTTTCGCCAAGGTGACATATTCAACCACTGAATTCACGTGCATTCTCCAGGTGATATTCCAATTCACCGAGCCCACGTGTCCTCTTTCAAGTGATTACCAATCTACTTTCAATACCGACAACCAATGCCCAACGACTTCTCAATCAAATAATTAAATCAACTCAACAAAGCATTATAAATGCTAAATAACATACTTGGCCATTTACCAATCAACAATTCAATCTCAATCAATTCCAATCAATTTAGGTAAATCCTAAAATATCACAATTTATTCAATTTCATACAACGTGGAGCTCAAATAAATAAACGGACTACGCCACGACGATCAGCACGAGATTTCGATCGTCGGCCATCAAAATCTTAATTTCTGAAAAATAATTTATTAATTTATTAACTTCGAAAATTAAATAATTAATATTAAAAATTCAATTGAGCTCAAAATAAAGCCCGATTAAATAAACAGACTTCACCACGGTCATCATCATAAAATTTCGGTTCCGAACCATCTAAGTTGAATTTTCGAAAATAAATAATTATTTAATTTAATTCCGAAAATTAATATTTAAATACTAAAAATTCCACTTAGACCCGAAAAGCCTAATTGGAGCCCACTAAGGGTCGGGAAAAATCCCGAGGCACTTCCAATAATTAGTAGACCACGTCTACTTGCTAATTGTGCAATCAATTTATCTAAATCGCATCACAATTGATTAATAATTGCTAATTTATTCTAATCTAACAACCTAAACATAATTAATTAAAACTAAACCAACCTTAAGCATAATTAGCCAACTAATCCGGGATTAGTGTGATTACTCACCAAATCGCGCGCAAATTGGATCAATTCGACGGGGGCGGCGCGAGGAACAACAAACTCCAAAGCACGGCTCGGTTTCGGGGCCCGGAAACGGCCCAAAACGAGCCCGAAAGGGGCTGGAAACCCATTTCGTGGGTTGCTGGTCGGGGCTGGCCGGGGCTACTCCGGTGGTCAAAACGGCGAGGGAAGGCCGGCAGAGGGTGAGGGGGAAGTCGGGAGGTCCAGCGGAGTCAAACGGCGGCC